>NC_054478.1:11065052-11341432 GCF_017639515.1 Carcharodon carcharias | reverse complement strand
CCCTCTGACAGTGCAGCACTCCCTCAGTACTGTCCATCTGAAAGTTCAGCACTCCCTCAGTCCGGACCCTCTGACAGTGCAGCACTCCCTCAGTACTGACCCTCTGACAGTGCCGCACTCCCTCAGAACTGACCCTCTGACAGTGCCGCACTCCCTCAGCCCTGACCCTCTGACAGTGCAGCACCCCCTCAGTACTGACCCTCTGACTGTGCAGCACTCCCTCAGTACTGACCCTCTGAAATTGCAGCACTCCCTCAATACTGTCCCCCCAACAGTGCAGCACTCCCTCATTCCTGACCCTCTGACAGTGCAGCACTCCCTCAGTACTGACCCTCTGACAGTGCAGCTCTCCCTCATACTGACCCTCTGACATTTCAGCACTCCCTCAGCCCTGACCCTCTGACATTGCAGTACTCCCTCAGTACTTACCATTTGACAGTGCAGCCCTTCCTCAGTATTGACCCTCTGATAGTGTAGCACTCCCTCAGTACTGTCCCGCTGACAGTGCATCCCTCCCTCAATACTGACCCTCTGACAGGGTAGCACTCCCTCAGTACAGACCCTCTGACAGTGCTGCACTCCCTCAGTACTGACCCTCTGACAGTGCAGCACTCGCTCAGTACTGACCCTCTGACAGTGCAGCACTCCCTCAGTTTTGACACTCTGACAGTGCAGCACTCCCTCAGTACTGACCCTCTGACAGTGCAGCACTCCCTCAGTACTGACCCTCTGAAAGTGCAGCACTCCACTCTGAAAGTGCAGCAGTCCCTCAGTACTGACCCTCTGACAGTGCAGCACTCCCTCAGTACTGTCGCTCTGAAAGTGCAGCACTCCCTCAGTACTGTCCATCAGACAGTGCAACACTCCCTCAGTACTGTCCCTCTGAAAGTTCAGCACTCCCTCAGTCCTGACCCTCTGACAATGCAGCACTCCCTCAGTACTGACCCTCTGACAGTGCCGCACTCCCTCAGTACTGACCCTCTGACCGTGCGGCACTCCCTCAGTCCTGACCCTCTGACATTGCAGCACCCCCTCAGTACTGACCCTCTGACTGTGCAGCACTCACTCAGTACTGACCCTCTGAAATTGCAGCACTCCCTCAATACTGTCCCCCCAACAGTGCAGCACTCCCTCATTCCTGACCCTCTGACAGTACTGACCCTCTGACGGTGCAGCACTCCCTCATAGTGACCCTCTGACATTTCAGCACTCCCTCAGCCCTGACCCTCTGACATTGCAGTACTCCCTCAGTACTTACCATCTGACAGTGCAGCCCTTCCTCTGTATTAACCCTCTGATAGTGTAGCACTCCCTCAGTACTGTCCCGCTGACAGTGCATCCCTCCGTCAATACTGACCCTCTGACAGTGTAGCACTCCCTCAGTACTGACACTCTGACAGTGCAGCACTCCTTCAGTACTGAACATCTGACAGTGCAGCACTCCCTCTGTACTGACCCTCTGACAGTGCCGCACTCCCTCAGTCCTGACCCTCTGAAAATGCAGGACCCCCTCAGTCCTGACCCTCTGACAGTCCACACTCCCTCAGTACTGACCCTCTGACAGTGCAGCATTCTCTCTGTTCTGACCCTCTGACAGTGCACCTCTCCCTCAGTACTGACACTCTGACAGTGCAGCTCTCCCTCAGTACTGACCCTCTGACAGTGCAGCACTCCCTCAGTACTGACACTCTGACAGTGCAGCTCTCCCTCAGTACCTACCCTTTGACAGTGCAGCACTCCCTCAGTACTGACCCTCAGACAGTGCAGCACTCCTTCAGTTCTGACCCTCTGAAAGTGCAGCACTCAACTCTGACAGTGCAGCAGTCCCTCAGTACTGACCCTCTGACAGTGCAGCACTCCCTCAGTACTGTCCATCACACAGTGCAACACTCCCTCAGTACTGTCCCTCTGAAAGTTCAGCACTCCCTCAGTCCGGACCCTCTGACAGTGCAGCACTCCCTCAGTACTGACCCTCTGACAGTGCAGCACCCCCTCAGTACTGACCCTCTGACTGTGCAGCACTCCCTCAGTACTGACCCTCTGAAATTGCAGCACTCCCTCAATACTGTCCCCCCAACAGTGCAGCACTCCCTCATTCCTGACCCTCTGACAGTGCAGCACTCCCTCAGTACTGACCCTCTGACAGTGCAGCTCTCCCTCATACTGACCCTCTGACATTTCAGCACTCCCTCAGCCCTGACCTTCTGACATTGCAGTACTCCCTCAGTACTTACCATCTGACAGTGCAGCCCTTCCTCAGTATTGACCCTCTGATAGTGTAGCACTCCCTCAGTACTGTCCCGCTGACAGTGCATCCCTCCCTCAATACAGACCCTCTGACAGTGCAGCACTCCTTCAGTACTGAACATCTGACAGTGCAGCACTCCCTCATTACTGTCCTGCTGACAGTGCAGCACTCCCTCAGTTCATACCCTCTGACAGTGCGGCACTCCCTCGGTACTGACCCTCTGACAGTGCCGCACTCCCTCAGTCCTGACCCTCTGAAAATGCAGGACCCCCGCAGTCCTGACCCTCTGACAGTGCAGCACTCCCTCAGTTCTGACCCTCTGACAGTGCAGCATTCTCTCTGTTCTGACCCTCTGACAGTGCAGCACTGCCTCATTACTGACCCTTTGACAGGGCAGCACTCCCTCAGTCCTGACTCTCTGACAGTGCGGCACTCCCTCAGTACTGACCCTCTGTCAGTGCGGCACTCCCTCAGTCCTGACCCGCTGACAGTGCAGCACCCCCTCAGTACTGACCCTCTGACAGTGCAGCACTCCCTCAGTAATGACCCTCTGACAGTGCAGCACTCGCTCAGTACTGACCCTCTGACAGTTCAGGACTCCCTCAGTACTGACCCTCTGACTTTGCAGCACTGCCTCAGTTCTGTCCGCGTGACTGTGCTGCACTCCTCAGTACTAACCCTCTGACAGTGCAGCACTCCCTCAGTACTGACCCTCTGACAGTGCAGCACTCCCTCAGTTCTGACCCTCTGACAATGCAGCTCTCCCTCAATCCCGACCCTCTGACAGTGCAGCACTCACTCGGTACTGACCCTCTGAAAGCGCAGCACTCCCTCAGTCCTGACCCTCTGACAGTGCAGCACTCCCTCAGTACTGACCCTCTGACAGTGCAGCACTTCCTCAGTACTGACCCTATGACCATGAGGCACTCCCACAGTACTAACCCTCTGACAGTGCAGCATTCGCTCAGCACAGACCCTCTGACAGTGCAGCACTCCCTCAGTACTGACCCTCTGACAGTGCAGCCCTTCCTCAGTATTGACCGTCTGATAGTGCAGCACTCCCTCAGTACTGTCCCTCTGACAGTGCAGCACTCCCTCAGTACTGACCCTCTGACAGTGCAGCACTCCCTCAGTACTGACCCTCTGACAGCGCAGCACTCCCTCAGTACTGACCCTCTGACAGTGCAGCAGTCACTCAGTACTGACCCTCTGACAGTGCAGCACTCCCTCAGTACTGACCCTCTGACAGTGCAGCACTCCCTCAGTACTGACCCTCTGACAGTGCAGCACTCCCTCAGTACTGACCCTCTGACAGTGCAGCACTCCCTCAGTCCTAACCCTCTGACATTGCAGCACTCCCTCATTCCTGACCCTCTGACAGTGCAGCACCCCCTCAGTACTGATCCTCTGACAGTGCAGCACTCCCTCAGTATTGACCCTCTGACAGTGCAGCACTCCCTCAGTCCTGACCCTCTGACAGTGCAGCACTCCCTCAGTACTGACTTTGACAGTGCGGCATTACCTCAGTGCTGACCCTCTGACAGTGCAGCACTCCCTCAGTACTGACCATCTGACTGTGCTGCACTCCTCAGTACTGACCCTTTGACTGTGCGGCACTCCCTCAGTACTGCACCTCTGACATTTCGGCACTCCCTCAGTCCTGACCCTCTGACAGTGCAGTACTCCCTCAGTCCTGACCCTCTGACAGTGCAGCACCCCCTCAGTACTGACCCTCTGACAGTGCAGCACTCCCTCAGTCCTTACCCTCTGACTGTGCAGCACCCCCTCAGTACTGACCCTCTGAATGTGCAGCACTCCCTCAATACTGTCCCCCCAACAGTGCAGCACTCCCTCATTCCCGACCCTCTGAGAGTGCAGCACTCCCTCAGTACTGACCCTCTGACATTTCAGTACTCCCTCAGCCCTGACCCTCTGACAGTGCCGCAGTCCCTCAGTACTGACCCTCTGACAGTGAAGCACTCCCTCAGTACTGACCCTCTGACAGTGCAGCACTCCTTCAGTACTGACCCTCTGACAGTGCTGCACTCCCTCATACTGACCCTCTGACATTTCAGCACTCCCTCAGCCCTGACCCTCTGACAGTGCAGCACTCCCTCAGTACTGACCCTCTGACAGTGAAGCACTCCCTCAGTATTGACACTCTGACAGTGCAGCACTCCCTCAGTACTGACCCTCTGAGAGTGCAGCACTCCCTCAGTACTGACCCTCTGAAAGTGCAGAACTCCACTCTGACAGTGCAGCAGTCCCTCAGTACTGACCCTCTGACAGTGCAGCACTCCCTCAGTACTGTCGCTCTGAAAGTGCAGCACTCCCTCAGTACTGTCCATCAGACAGTGCAACACTCCCTCAGTACTGTCCCTCTGAAAGTTCAGCACTCCCTCAGTCCTGACCCTCTGACAGTGCAGCACCCCCTCAGTACTGACCCTCTGACTGTGCAGCACTCCCTCAGTACTGACCCTCTGAAATTGCAGCACTCCCTCAATACTGTCCCCCCAACAGTGCAGCACTCCGTCATTCCTGACCCTCTGACAGTGCAGCACTCCCTCAGTACTGACCCTCTGACGGTGCAGCACTCCCTCATACTGACCCTCTGACATTTCAGCACTCCCTCAGCCCTGACCCTCTGACATTGCAGTACTCCCTCAGTACTTACCATCTGACAGTGCAGCCCTTCCTCAGTATTGACCCTCTGATAGTGTAGCACTCCCTCAGTACTGTCCCGCTGACAGTGCATCCCTCCGTCAAAACTGACCCTCTGACAGTGTAGGAATCCCTCAGTACTGAAACTCTGACAGTGCAGCACTCCTTCAGTACTGAACATCTGACAGTGCAGCACTCCCTCAGTTCAGACCCTCTGACAGTGCGGCACTCCGTCGGTACTGACCCTCTGACAGTGCCGCACTCCCTCAGTCCTGACCCTCTGAAAATGCAGGACCCCCTCAGTCCTGACCCTCTGACAGTGCAGCACTCCCTCAGTACTGACCCTCTGACAGTGCAGCATTCTCTCTGTTCTGACCCTCTGACAGTGCACCTCTCCCTCAGTACTGACACTCTGACAGTGCAGCACTCCCTCAGTACTGACACTCTGACAGTGCAGCTCTCCCTCAGTACTGACCCTCTGACAGTGCAGCACTCCCTCAGTACTGACACTCTGACAGTGCAGCTCTCCCTCAGTACGTACCCTTTGACAGTGCAGCACTCCCTCAGTACTGACCCTCAGACAGTGCAGCACTCCTTCAGTACTGACCCTCTGAAAGTGCAGCACTCCACTCTGACAGTGCAGCAGTCCCTCAGTACTGACCCTCTGACAGTGCAGCACTCCCTCAGTACTGTCGCTCTGAAAGTGCAGCACTCCCTCAGTACTGTCCATCAGACAGTGCAACATTCCCTCAGTACTGTCCCTCTGAAAGTTCAGCACTTCCTCAGTGCTGACCCTCTGACAGTGCAGCACTCCCTCAGTACTGACCCTCTGACTTTGCCGCACTCCCTCAGTACTGAGCCTCTGACTGTGCAGCACTCCCTCAGTACTGACCCTCTGAAATTGCAGCACTCCCTCAATACTGTCCCCCCAACAGTGCAGCACTCCCTCATTCCTTACCCTCTGACAGTGCAGCACTCCCTCAGTACTGACCCTCTGACAGTGCAGCACTCCCTCATACTGACCCTCTGACATTTCAGCACTCCCTCAGCCCTGACCCTCTGACATTGCAGTACTCCCTCAGTACTTACCATCTGACAGTGCAGCCCTTCCTCAGTATTGACCCTCTGATAGTGTAGCACTCCCTCAGTACTGTCCCGCTGACAGTGCATCCCTCCGTCAATACTGACCCTCTGACAGTGTAGCACTCCCTCAGTACTGACCCTCTGACAGTGCAGCACTCCTTCAGTACTGAACATCTGACATTGCAGCACTCCAACAGTTCAGACCCTCTGACAGTGCGGCACTCCCTCGGTACTGACCCTCTGACAGTGCCGCACTCCCTCAGTCCTGACTCTCTGAAAATGCAGGACCCCCGCAGTCCTGACCCTCTGACAGTGCAGCACTCCCTCAGTACTGACCCTCTGACAGTGCAGCATTCTCTCTGTTCTGACCCTCTGACAGTGCAGCACTCCCTCAGTACTGACCCTCTGACAGGGCAGCACTCCCTCAGTCCTGACTCTCTGACAGAGCGGCACTCCCTCAGTACTGACACTCTGACAGTGCAGCAGTCCCTCAGTACTGACCCTCTGACAGTGCAGCACTCCCTCAGTACTGTCGCTCTGAAAGTGCAGCACTCCCTCAGTACTGTCCATCAGACAGTGCAACACTCCCTCAGTACTGTCCCTCTGAAAGTTCAGCACTCCCTCAGTCCTGACCCTCTGACAGTGCAGCACCCCCTCAGTACTGACCGTCTGACTGTGCAGCACTCCCTCAGTACTGACCCTCTGAAATTGCAGCACTCCCTCAATACTGTCCCCCCAACAGTGCAGCACTCCCTCATTCCTGACCCTCTGACAGAGCAGCACTCCCTCAGTACTGACCCTCTGACAGTGCAGCACTCCCTCATACTGACCCTCTGACATTTCAGCACTCCCTCAGCCCTGACCCTCTGACATTGCAGTACTCCCTCAGTACTTACCATCTGACAGTGCAGCCCTTCCTCAGTATTGACCCTCTGATAGTGTAGCACTCCCTCAGTACTGTCCCGCTGACAGTGCGTCCCTCCGTCAAAACTGACCCTCTGACAGTGTAGCACTCCCTCAGTACTGAAACTCTGACAGTGCAGCACTCCTTCAGTACTGAACATCTGACAGTGCAGCACTCCCTCAGTTCAGACCCTCTGACAGTGCGGCACTCCGTCGGTACTGACCCTTTGACAGTGCCGCACTCCCTCAGTCCTGACCCTCTGAAAATGCAGGACCCCCTCAGTCCTGACCCTCTGACAGTGCAGCACTCCCTCAGTACTGACCCTCTGACAGTGCAGCATTCTCTCTGTTCTGACCCTCTGACAGTGCACCTCTCCCTCAGTACTGACACTCTGACAGTGCAGCACTCCCTCAGTACTGACACTGTGACAGTGCAGCTCTCCCTCAGTACTGACCCTCTGACAGTGCAGCACTCCCTCAGTACTGACACTCTGACAGTGCAGCTCTCCCTCAGTACGTACCCTTTGACAGTGCAGCAGTCCCTCAGTACTGACCCTCTGACAGTGCAGCACTCCCTCAGTACTGTCGCTCTGAAAGTGCAGCACTCCCTCAGTACTGTCCATCAGACAGTGCAACATTCCCTCAGTACTGTCCCTCTGAAAGTTCAGCACTTCCTCAGTGCTGACCCTCTGACAGTGCTGCACTCCCTCAGTACTGACCCTCTGACAGTGCAGCAGTCCCTCAGTACTGTCCCTCTGAAAGTTCAGCACTCCCTCAGTCCTGACCCTCTGACAGTGCAGCACTCCCTCAGTACTGACCCTCTGACTTTGCCGCACTCCCTCAGTACTGAGCCTCTGACTGTGCAGCACTCCCTCAGTACTGACCCTCTGAAATTGCAGCACTCCCTCAATACTGTCCCCCCAACAGTGCAGCACTCCCTCATTCCTTACCCTCTGACAGTGCAGCACTCCCTCAGTACTGACCCTCTGACAGTGCAGCACTCCCTCATACTGACCCTCTGACATTTCAGCACTCCCTCAGCCCTGACCCTCTGACATTGCAGTACTCCCTCAGTACTTACCATCTGACAGTGCAGCCCTTCCTCAGTATTGACCCTCTGATAGTGTAGCACTCCCTCAGTACTGTCCCGCTGACAGTGCATCCCTCCGTCAATACTGACCCTCTGACAGTGTAGCACTCCCTCAGTACTGACCCTCTGACAGTGCAGCACTCCTTCAGTACTGAACATCTGACATTGCAGCACTCCCTCAGTTCAGACCCTCTGACAGTGCGGCACTCCCTCGGTACTGACCCTCTGACAGTGCCGCACTCCCTCAGTCCTGACTCTCTGAAAATGCAGGACCCCCGCAGTCCTGACCCTCTGACAGTGCAGCACTCCCTCAGTACTGACCCTCTGACAGTGCAGCATTCTCTCTGTTCTGACCCTCTGACAGTGCAGCACTCCCTCAGTACTGACCCTCTGACAGGGCAGCACTCCCTCAGTCCTGACTCTCTGACAGAGCGGCACTCCCTCAGTACTGACACTCTGACAGTGCAGCACTCCCTCAGTACTGACACTCTGACAGTGCAGCACTCCCTCAGTACTGACACTCTGACAGTGAAGCTCTCCCTCAGTACGTACCCTTTGACAGTGCAGCACTCCCTCAGTACTGACCCTCAGACAGTGCAGCACTCCTTCAGTACTGACCCTCTGAAAGTGCAGCACTCCACACTGACAGTGCAGCAGTCCCTCAGTACTGACCCTCTGACAGTGCAGCACTCCCTCAGTACTGTCGCTCTGAAAGTGCAGCACTCCCTCAGTACTGTCCATCAGACAGTGCAACATTCCCTCAGTACTGTCCCTCTGAAAGTTCAGCACTTCCTCAGTGCTGACCCTCTGACAGTGCAGCACTCCCTCAGTACTGACCCTCTGACAGTGCAGCAGTCCCTCAGTACTGTCCCTCTGAAAGTTCAGCACTCCCTCAGTCCTGCCCCTCTGACAGTGCAGCACTCCCTCAGTACTGACCCTCTGACTTTGCCGCACTCCCTCTGTACTGACCCTCTGACTGTGCAGCACTCCCTCAGTACTGACCCTCTGAAATTGCAGCACTCCCTCAATACTGTCCCCCCAACAGTGCAGCACTCCCTCATTCCTTACCCTCTGACAGTGCAGCACTCCCTCAGTACTGACCCTCTGACAGTGCAGCACTCCCTCATACTGACCCTCTGACATTTCAGCACTCCCTCAGCCCTGACCCTCTGACATTGCAGTACTCCCTCAGTACTTACCATCTGACAGTGCAGCCCTTCCTCATTATTGACCCTCTGATAGTGTAGCACTCCCTCAGTACTGTCCCGCTGACAGTGCATCCCTCCGTCAATACTGACCCTCTGACAGTGTAGCACTCCCTCAGTACTGACCCTCTGACAGTGCAGCACTCCTTTAGTACTGAACATCTGACATTGCAGCACTCCCTCAGTTCAGACCCTCTGACAGTGCGGCACTCCCTCGGTACTGACCCTCTGACAGTGCTGCACTCCCTCAGTCCTGACTCTCTGAAAATGCAGGACCCCCGCAGTCCTGACCCTCTGACAGTGCAGCACTCCCTCAGTACTGACCCTCTGACAGTGCAGCATTCTCTCTGTTCTGACCCTCTAACAGTGCAGCACTCCCTCAGTACTGACCCTCTGACAGGGCAGCACTCCCTCAGTCCTGACTCTCTGACAGAGCGGCACTCCCTCAGTACTGACACTCTGACAGTGCAGCACTCCCTCAGTACTGACCCTCTGACAGTGCGGCACTCCCACAGTCCTGACCCTCTGTCAGTGCGGCACTCCCTCAGTCCTGACCCTCTGACAGTGCAGCACTCCCTCAGTACTGACCATCTGACAGTTCAGCACTCTCTCTGTACTGACCCTCTGACAGTGCAGCACTCCTTCAGTACTGACCCTCTGACAGTGCCGCACTCCCTCAGTACTGACCCTCTGACAGTGCAGCACTCCATCAGTCCTGACCCTCTGACAGTGCAGCACTCCCTCAGTACTGACCTGCTGACAGTGCATCACTCCCTCAGTCCTCACCCTCTGACAGTGCAGCACTCCCTCAGTACTGACCCTCTGAAATTGCAGCACTCCCTCAATACTGTCCCCCCAAGAGTGCAGCAATCCCTCATTCCTGACCCTCTGACAGTGCAGCACTCACTCATTACTGACCCGCTGACAGTGCTGCACTCCCTCAGTACTGACCCTCTGACAGCGCAGCACTCCCTCAGTACTGACCCTCTGACAGTGCAGCAGTCACTCAGTACTGACCCTCTGACAGTGCAGCACTCCCTCAGTACTGACCCTCTGACAGTGCAGCACTCCCTCAGTACTGACCCTCTGACAGTGCAGCACTCCCTCAGTACTGACCCTCTGACAGTGCAGCACTCCCTCAATCCTAACCCTCTGACATTGCAGCACTCCCTCATTCCTGACCCTCTGACAGTGCAGCACCCCCTCAGTACTGATCCTCTGACAGTGCAGCACTCCCTCAGTATTGACCCTCTAACAGTGCAGCACTCCTTCAGTCCTGACCCTCTGACAGTGCAGCACTCCCTCAGTACTGACTTTGACAGTGCGGCATTACCTCAGTGCTGACCCTCTGACAGTGCAGCACTCCCTCAGTACTGACCATCTGACTGTGCTGCACTCCTCAGTACTGACCCTTTGACTGTGCGGCACTCCCTCAGTACTGCACCTCTGACATTTCGGCACTCCCTCAGTCCTGACCCTCTGACAGTGCAGTACTCCCTCAGTCCTGACCCTCTGACAGTGCAGCACCCCCTCAGTACTGACCCTCTGACAGTGCAGCACTCCCTCAGTCCTTACCCTCTGACTGTGCAGCACTCCCTCAGTACAGACCCTCTGAATGTGCAGCACTCCCTCAATACTGTCCCCCCAACAGTGCAGCACTCCCTCATTCCCGACCCTCTGAGAGTGCAGCACTCCCTCAGTACTGACCCTCTGACATTTCAGTACTCCCTCAGCCCTGACCCTCTGACAGTGCCGCACTCCCTCAGTACTGACCCTCTGACAGTGAAGCACTCCCTCAGTACTGACCCTCTGACAGTGCAGCACTCCTTCAGTACTGACCCTCTGACAGTGCTGCACTCCCTCATACTGACCCTCTGACATTTCAGCACTCCCTCAGCCCTGACCCTCTGACAGTGCAGCACTCCCTCAGTACTGACCCTCTGACAGTGAAGCACTCCCTCAGTATTGACACTCTGACAGTGCAGCACTCCCTCAGTACTGACCCTCTGAGAGTGCAGCACTCCCTCAGTACTGACCCTCTGAAAGTGCAGCACTCCACTCTGACAGTGCAGCAGTCCCTCAGTACTGACCCTCTGACAGTGCAGCACTCCCTCAGTACTGTCGCTCTGAAAGTGCAGCACTCCCTCAGTACTGTCCATCAGACAGTGCAACACTCCCTCAGTACTGTCCCTCTGAAAGTTCAGCACTCCCTCAGTCCTGACCCTCTGACAGTGCAGCACCCCCTCAGTACTGACTTTCTGACTGTGCAGCACTCCCTCAGTACTGACCCTCTGAAATTGCAGCTCTCCCTCAATACTGTCCCCCCAACAATGCAGCACTCCCTCATTCCTGACCCTCTGACAGTGCAGCACTCCCTCAGTACTGACCCTCTGACGGTGCAGCACTCCCTCATACTGACCCTCTGACATTTCAGCACTCCCTCAGCCCTGACCCTCTGACATTGCAGTACTCCCTCAGTACTTACCATCTGACAGTGCAGCCCTTCCTCAGTATTGACCCTCTGATAGTGTAGCACTCCCTCAGTACTGTCCCGCTGACAGTGCATCCCTCCGTCAAAACTGACCCTCTGACAGTGTAGCACTCCCTCAGTACTGAAACTCTGACAGTGCAGCACTCCTTCAGTACTGAACATCTGACAGTGCAGCACTCCATCAGTTCAGACCCTCTGACAGTGCGGCACTCCGTCGGTACTGACCCTCTGACAGTGCCGCACTCCCTCAGTCCTGACCCTCTGAAAATGCAGGACCCCCTCAGTCCTGACCCTCTGACAGTTCAGCACTCCCTCAGTACTGACCCTCTGACAGTGCAGCATTCTCTCTGTTCTGACCCTCTGACAGTGCACCTCTCCCTCAGTACTGACACTCTGACAGTGCAGCACTCCCTCAGTACTGACACTCTGACAGTGCAGCTCTCCCTCAGTACTGACCCTCTGACAGTGCAGCACTCCCTCAGTACTGACATTCTGACAGTGCAGCTCTCCCTCAGTACGTACCCTTTGACAGTGCAGCACTCCCTCAGTACTGACCCTCAGACAGTGCAGCACTCCTTCAGTACTGACCCTCTGAAAGTGCAGCACTCCACTCTGACAGTGCAGCAGTCCCTCAGTACTGACCCTCTGACAGTGCAGCACTCCCTCAGTACTGTCGCTCTGAAAGTGCAGCACTCCCTCAGTACTGTCCCTCTGAAAGTTCAGCACTTCCTCAGTCCTGACCCTCTGACAGTGCAGCACTCCCTCAGTACTGACCCTCTGACAGTGCAGCAGTCCCTCAGTACTGTCCCTCTGAAAGTTCAGCACTCCCTCAGTCCTGACCCTCTGACAGTGCAGCACTCCCTCAGTACTGACCCTCTGACTTTGCCGCACTCCCTCAGTACTGAGCCTCTGACTGTGCAGCACTCCCTCAGTACTGACCCTCTGAAATTGCAGCACTCCCTCAATACTGTCCCCCCAACAGTGCAGCACTCCCTCATTCCTTACCCTCTGACAGTGCAGCACTCCCTCAGTACTGACCCTCTGACAGTGCAGCACTCCCTCATACTGACCCTCTGACATTTCAGCACTCCCTCAGCCCTGACCCTCTGACATTGCAGTACTCCCTCAGTACTTACCATCTGACAGTGCAGCCCTTCCTCATTATTGACCCTCTGATAGTGTAGCACTCCCTCAGTACTGTCCCGCTGACAGTGCATCCCTCCGTCAATACTGACCCTCTGACAGTGTAGCACTCCCTCAGTACTGACCCTCTGACAGTGCAGCACTCCTTCAGTACTGAACATCTGACATTGCAGCACTCCCTCAGTTCAGACCCTCTGACAGTGCGGCACTCCCTCGGTACTGACCCTCTGACAGTGCCGCACTCCCTCAGTCCTGACTCTCTGAAAATGCAGGACCCCCGCAGTCCTGACCCTCTGACAGTGCAGCACTCCCTCAGTACTGACCCTCTGACAGTGCAGTATTCTCTCTGTTCTGACCCTCTGACATTGCAGCACTCCCTCAGTACTGACCCTCTGACAGGGCAGCACTCCCTCAGTCCTGACTCTCTGACAGAGCGGCACTCCCTCAGTACTGACACTCTGACAGTGCAGCACTCCCTCAGTACTGACCCTCTGACAGTGCGGCACTCCCACAGTCCTGACCCTCTGTCAGTGCGGCACTCCCTCAGTCCTGACCCTCCGACAGTGCAGCACTCCCTCAGTACTGACCATCTGACAGTTCAGCACTCTCTCTGTACTGACCCTCTGACAGTGCAGCACTCCTTCAGTACTGACCCTCTGACAGTGCCGCACTCCCTCAGTACTGACCCTCTGACAGTGCAGCACTCCCTCAGTCCTGACCCTCTGACAGTGCAGCACTCCCTCAGTACTGACCTGCTGACAGTGCATCACTCCCTCAGTCCTCACCCTCTGACAGTGCAGCACTCCCTCAGTACTGACCCTCTGAAATTGCAGCACTCCCTCAATACTGTCCCCCCAAGAGTGCAGCAATCCCTCAGTACTGACCCTCTGACAGTGCAGCACTCACTCATTACTGACCCTCTGACAGTGCTGCACTCCCTCAGTACTGAGTCTCTGACAGTGCAGCACTCCCTCAGTACTGTCCGTCTGACTGTGCTGCACTCCTCAGTACTAACCCTCTGACAGTGCAGCATTCCCTCAGTCCTGACCCTCTGACAGTGCAGCACTCCCTCAGTACTGACCATCTGACAGTGCAGCACTCCCTCAGTACTGACCCTCTGACCATGAGGCACTCCCTCAGTACTAACCCTCTGACACTGCAGCATTCGCTCAGCACAGACCCTCTGACAGTGCAGCACTCCCTCAGTACTGACCCTCTGACAGTGCCGCACTCCCTCAGTCCTGACCCTCTGACAGTGCCGCACCCCCTCAGTACTGACCCTATGACTGTGCAGAACTCCCTCAGTCCTGACCCTCTGACAGTGCAGCACTCCCTCAGTACTGACCCTCTGACTGTGCAGCACTCCCTCAGTACTGACCTTCTGAAATTGCAGCACTCCCTCAATACTGTCCCCCCAACAGTGCAGCACTCCCTCATTCCTGACCCTCTGAGAGTGCAGCACTACCTCATTCCTGACCCTCTGACATTGCAGCACTCCCTCAGTACTGACCCTCTGACATTTCAGCACTCCCTCAGCCCTGACCCTCTGACAGTGCCGCAGTCCCACAGTACTGACCCTCTGACAGTGCAGCACTCCTTCAGTACTGACCCTCTGACAGTGCTGCACTCCCTCATACTGACCCTCTGACATTTTAGCACTCCCTCAGCCCTGACCCTCTGACAGTGCAGCACTCCCTCAGTACTGAGCCTCTGACAGTGCAGCACTCCCTCAGTACTGTCCGTCTGACTGTGCTGCACTCCTCAGTACTAACCCTCTGACAGTGCAGCATTCCCTCAGTCCTGACCCTCTGACAGTGCAGCACTCCCTCAGTACTGACCATCTGACAGCGCAGCACTCCCTCAGTACTGACCCTCTGACCATGAGGCACTCCCTCAGTACTCACCCTCTGACACTGCAGCATTCGCTCAGCACAGACCGTCTGACAGTGCAGCACTCCCTCAGTACTGTCCCTCTCACAGTGCAGCACTCCCCCATTACTGACCCTCTGACAGTGCAGCACTCCCTCAGTACTGACCCTCTGACAATGCAGCTCTCCCTCAATCCCTACCCTCTGACAGTGCAGCACTCACTCGGTACTGACCCTCTGACAGTGCAGCACTCCCTCAGTCCTGACCCGCTGACAGTGCAGCACTCCCTCAGTACTGACCCTCTGACAGTGCAGCACTCCCTCAGTACTGACCCTCTGACCATGAGGCACTCCCTCAGTACTAACCCTCTGACACTGCAGCATTCGCTCAGCACAGACCCTCTGACAGTGCAGCACTCCCTCAGTACTGACCCTCTGACAGTGCCGCACTCCCTCAGTCCTGACCCTCTGACAGTGCCGCACCCCCTCAGTACTGACCCTATGACTGTGCAGAACTCCCTCAGTCCTGACCCTCTGACAGTGCAGCACTCCCTCAGTACTGACCCTCTGACTGTGCAGCACTCCCTCAGTACTGACCTTCTGAAATTGCAGCACTCCCTCAATACTGTCCCCCCAACAGTGCAGCACTCCCTCATTCCTGACCCTCTGAGAGTGCAGCACTACCTCATTCCTGACCCTCTGACAGTGCCGCACTCCCTCAGTACTGACCCTCTGACATTTCAGCACTCCCTCAGCCCTGACCCTCTGACAGTGCCGCAGTCCCACAGTACTGACCCTCTGACAGTGCAGCACTCCTTCAGTACTGACCCTCTGACAGTGCTGCACTCCCTCATACCTACCCTCTGACATTTTAGCACTCCCTCAGCCCTGACCCTCTGACAGTGCAGCACTCCCTCAGTACTGACCCTCTGACAGTGCAGCACTCGCTCAGTACTGACCCTCTGACAGTGCAGCACTCCCTCAGTATTGACACTCTGACAGTACAGCTCTCCCTCAGTACTGACCCTCTGACAGTGCAGCACTCCCTCAGTACTGACCCTCCGACAGTGCAGCACTCCCTCAGTACTGACCCTCTGACAGTGCAGCACTCCCTCAGTACTGTCGCTCTGAAAGTGCTGCACTCCCTCAGTACTGTCTATCAGACAGTGCAACACTCCGTCAGTACTGTCCCTCTGAAAGTTCAGCACTCCCTCAGTCCTGACCATCTGACAGTGCAGCACTCCCTCAGTACTTACCCTCGCACAGTGCCGCACTCCCTCAGTACTGACCCTCTGACAGTGCCGCACTCCCTCAGTCCTGACCCTCTGACAGTGCAGCACCCCCTCAGTACTGACCCTCTGACTGTGCAGCACTCCCTCAGTACTGACCCTCTGAAATTGCAGCACTCCCTCAATACTGTCCCCCCAACAGTGCAGCACTCCCTCATTTATGACCCTCTGACAGTGCAGCACTTCCTCAGTACTGACCCTCTGACTGTGCAGCACTCCCTCAGTATTGACCCTCTGATAGCATAGCACTCCCTCAGTCCTGTCCCGCTGACAGTGCATCCCTCCCTCAATACTGACCCTCTGACAGTGTAGCA
The DNA here is from genome assembly GCF_017639515.1 of Carcharodon carcharias. Taxonomy (NCBI): domain Eukaryota; kingdom Metazoa; phylum Chordata; class Chondrichthyes; order Lamniformes; family Lamnidae; genus Carcharodon; species Carcharodon carcharias. The sequence continues at coordinate 11,325,137 of NC_054478.1, read as the reverse complement.
CTCCCTCAGTACTGACCCTCTGACAGTGCAGCACTCCTTCAGTACTGAACATCTGACAGTGCAGCACTCCGTCATTACTGTCCTGCTGACAGTGCAGCACTCCCTCAGTTCAGACCCTCTGACAGTGCGGCACTCCCTCGGTACTGACCCTCTGAAAGTGCAGCACTCCACTCTGACAGTGCAGCAGTCCCTCAGTACTGACCCTCTGACAGTGCAGCACTCCCTCAGTACTGTCGCTCTGAAAGTGCAGCACTCCCTCAGTACTGTCCATCAGACAGTGCAACACTCCCTCAGTCCTGACCCTCTGAAAATGCAGGACCCCCTCAGTCCTGACCCTCTGACAGTGCTGCTCTCCCTCAGTACTGACCCTCTGACAGTGCAGCACTCCCTCAGTCCTGACCCTCTGACAGTGCAGCATTCTCTCTGTTCTGACCTTCTGACAGTGCAGCACTCCCTCAGTACTGACCCTCTGACAGGGCAGCACTCCCTCAGTCCTGACTCTCTGACAGTGCGGCATTCCCTCAGTACTGACACTCTGACAGTGCAGCACTCCCTCTGTTTTGACACTCTGACAGTGCAGCACTCCCTCAGTACTGACCCTCTGACAGGGCAGCACTCCCTCAGTCCTGTCTCTCTGACAGTGCGGCACTCCCTCAGTACTGACACTCTGACAGTGCAGCACTCCCTCAGTACTGACCCTCTGACAGTGCGGCACTCCCTCAGTTCAGACCCTCTGACAGTGCAGCACCCCCTCAGTACTGACCCTCTGACAGTGCGGCACTCCCACAGTCCTGACCCTCTGTCAGTGCGGCAGTCCCTCAGTCCTGACCCGCTGACAGTGCAGCACCGCCTCAGTACTGACCCTCTGACAGTGCAGCACTCCCTCAGTACTGACCCTCTGACAGTGCAGCACTCGCTCAGTACTGACCCTCTGACAGTTCAGCACTCTCTCTGTACTGACCATCTGACAGTGCAGCACTCCCTCAGTACTGACCCTCTGACACTGCCGCACTCCCTCAGTACTGACCCTCTGACAGTGCAGCACTCCCTCAGTCCTGACCCTCTGACAGTGCAGCACTCCCTCAGTACTGACCTGCTGACAGTGCATCACTCCCTCAGTCCTCACCCTCTGACAGTGCAGCACTCCCTCATTACTGACCCTCTGAAATTGCAGCACTCCCTCAATACTGTCCCCCCAACAGTGCAGCACTCCCTCATTCCTTACCCTCTGACAGTGCAGCACTCCCTCAGTACTGACCCTCTGACAGTGCAGCACTCCCTCATACTGACCCTCTGACATTTCAGCACTCCCTCAGCCCTGACCCTCTGACATTGCAGTACTCCCTCAGTACTTACCATCTGACAGTGCAGCCCTTCCTCATTATTGACCCTCTGATAGTGTAGCACTCCCTCAGTACTGTCCCGCTGACAGTGCATCCCTCCGTCAATACTGACCCTCTGACAGTGTAGCACTCCCTCAGTACTGACCCTCTGACAGTGCAGCACTCCTTCAGTACTGAACATCTGACATTGCAGCACTCCCTCAGTTCAGACCCTCTGACAGTGCGGCACTCCCTCGGTACTGACCCTCTGACAGTGCCGCACTCCCTCAGTCCTGACTCTCTGAAAATGCAGGACCCCCGCAGTCCTGACCCTCTGACAGTGCAGCACTCCCTCAGTACTGACCCTCTGACAGTGCAGCATTCTCTCTGTTCTGACCCTCTGACAGTGCAGCACTCCCTCAGTACTGACCCTCTGACAGGGCAGCACTCCCTCAGTCCTGACTCTCTGACAGAGCGGCACTCCCTCAGTACTGACACTCTGACAGTGCAGCACTCCCTCAGTACTGACCCTCTGACAGTGCGGCACTCCCACAGTCCTGACCCTCTGTCAGTGCGGCACTCCCTCAGTCCTGACCCTCCGACAGTGCAGCACTCCCTCAGTACTGACCATCTGACAGTTTAGCACTCTCTCTGTACTGACCCTCTGACAGTGCAGCACTCCTTCAGTACTGACCCTCTGACAGTGCCGCACTCCCTCAGTACTGACCCTCTGACAGTGCAGCACTCCCTCAGTCCTGACCCTCTGACAGTGCAGCACTCCCTCAGTACTGACCTGCTGACAGTGCATCACTCCCTCAGTCCTCACCCTCTGACAGTGCAGCACTCCCTCAGTACTGACCCTCTGAAATTGCAGCACTCCCTCAATACTGTCCCCCCAAGAGTGCAGCAATCCCTCAGTACTGACCCTCTGACAGTGCAGCACTCACTCATTACTGACCCTCTGACAGTGCTGCACTCCCTCAGTACTGAGCCTCTGACAGTGCAGCACTCCCTCAGTACTGTCCGTCTGACTGTGCTGCACTCCTCAGTACTAACCCTCTGACAGTGCAGCATTCCCTCAGTCCTGACCCTCTGACAGTGCAGCACTCCCTCAGTACTGACCATCTGACAGTGCAGCACTCCCTCAGTACTGACCCTCTGACCATGAGGCACTCCCTCAGTACTAACCCTCTGACACTGCAGCATTCGCTCAGCACAGACCCTCTGACAGTGCAGCACTCCCTCAGTACTGACCCTCTGACAGTGCCGCACTCCCTCAGTCCTGACCCTCTGACAGTGCCGCACCCCCTCAGTACTGACCCTATGACTGTGCAGAACTCCCTCAGTCCTGACCCTCTGACAGTGCAGCACTCCCTCAGTACTGACCCTCTGACTGTGCAGCACTCCCTCAGTACTGACCTTCTGAAATTGCAGCACTCCCTCAATACTGTCCCCCCAACAGTGCAGCACTCCCTCATTCCTGACCCTCTGAGAGTGCAGCACTACCTCATTCCTGACCCTCTGACAGTGCAGCACTCCCTCAGTACTGACCCTCTGACATTTCAGCACTCCCTCAGCCCTGACCCTCTGACAGTGCCGCAGTCCCACAGTACTGACCCTCTGACAGTGCAGCACTCCTTCAGTACTGACCCTCTGACAGTGCTGCACTCCCTCATACTGACCCTCTGACATTTTAGCACTCCCTCAGCCCTGACCCTCTGACAGTGCAGCACTCCCTCAGTACTGAGCCTCTGACAGTGCAGCACTCCCTCAGTACTGTCCGTCTGACTGTGCTGCACTCCTCAGTACTAACCCTCTGACAGTGCAGCATTCCCTCAGTCCTGACCCTCTGACAGTGCAGCACTCCCTCAGTACTGACCATCTGACAGTGCAGCACTCCCTCAGTACTGACCCTCTGACCATGAGGCACTCCCTCAGTACTCACCCTCTGACACTGCAGCATTCGCTCAGCACAGACCGTCTGACAGTGCAGCACTCCCTCAGTACTGTCCCTCTCACAGTGCAGCACTCCCCCATTACTGACCCTCTGACAGTGCAGCACTCCCTCAGTACTGACCCTCTGACAATGCAGCTCTCCCTCAATCCCTACCCTCTGACAGTGCAGCACTCACTCGGTACTGACCCTCTGACAGTGCAGCACTCCCTCAGTCCTGACCCGCTGACAGTGCAGCACTCCCTCAGTACTGACCCTCTGACAGTGCAGCACTCCCTCAGTACTGACCCTCTGACCATGAGGCACTCCCTCAGTACTAACCCTCTGACACTGCAGCATTCGCTCAGCACAGACCCTCTGACAGTGCAGCACTCCCTCAGTACTGACCCTCTGACAGTGCCGCACTCCCTCAGTCCTGACCCTCTGACAGTGCCGCACCCCCTCAGTACTGACCCTATGACTGTGCAGAACTCCCTCAGTCCTGACCCTCTGACAGTGCAGCACTCCCTCAGTACTGACCCTCTGACTGTGCAGCACTCCCTCAGTACTGACCTTCTGAAATTGCAGCACTCCCTCAATACTGTCCCCCCAACAGTGCAGCACTCCCTCATTCCTGACCCTCTGAGAGTGCAGCACTACCTCATTCCTGACCCTCTGACAGTGCCGCACTCCCTCAGTACTGACCCTCTGACATTTCAGCACTCCCTCAGCCCTGACCCTCTGACAGTGCCGCAGTCCCACAGTACTGACCCTCTGACAGTGCAGCACTCCTTCAGTACTGACCCTCTGACAGTGCTGCACTCCCTCATACCTACCCTCTGACATTTTAGCACTCCCTCAGCCCTGACCCTCTGACAGTGCAGCACTCCCTCAGTACTGACCCTCTGACAGTGCAGCACTCGCTCAGTACTGACCCTCTGACAGTGCAGCACTCCCTCAGTATTGACACTCTGACAGTACAGCTCTCCCTCAGTACTGACCCTCTGACAGTGCAGCACTCCCTCAGTACTGACCCTCCGACAGTGCAGCACTCCCTCAGTACTGACCCTCTGACAGTGCAGCACTCCCTCAGTACTGTCGCTCTGAAAGTGCTGCACTCCCTCAGTACTGTCTATCAGACAGTGCAACACTCCGTCAGTACTGTCCCTCTGAAAGTTCAGCACTCCCTCAGTCCTGACCATCTGACAGTGCAGCACTCCCTCAGTACTTACCCTCGCACAGTGCCGCACTCCCTCAGTACTGACCCTCTGACAGTGCCGCACTCCCTCAGTCCTGACCCTCTGACAGTGCAGCACCCCCTCAGTACTGACCCTCTGACTGTGCAGCACTCCCTCAGTACTGACCCTCTGAAATTGCAGCACTCCCTCAATACTGTCCCCCCAACAGTGCAGCACTCCCTCATTTATGACCCTCTGACAGTGCAGCACTTCCTCAGTACTGACCCTCTGACTGTGCAGCACTCCCTCAGTATTGACCCTCTGATAGCATAGCACTCCCTCAGTCCTGTCCCGCTGACAGTGCATCCCTCCCTCAATACTGACCCTCTGACAGTGTAGCACTCCCTCAGTACTGACCCTCTGACAGTGCAGCACTCCTTCAGTACTGAACATCTGACAGTGCAGCACTCCGTCATTACTGTCCTGCTGACAGTGCAGCACTCCCTCAGTTCAGACCCTCTGACAGTGCGGCACTCCCTCGGTACTGACCCTCTGAAAGTGCAGCACTCCACTCTGACAGTGCAGCAGTCCCTCAGTACTGACCCTCTGACAGTGCAGCACTCCACTCTGACAGTGCAGCAGTCCCTCAGTACTGACCCTCTGACAGTGCAGCACTCCCTCAGTACTGTCGCTCTGAAAGTGCAGCACTCCCTCAGTACTGTCCATCAGACAGTGCAACACTCCCTCAGTCCTGACCCTCTGAAAATGCAGGACCCCCTCAGTCCTGACCCTCTGACAGTGCTGCTCTCCCTCAGTACTGACCCTCTGACAGTGCAGCACTCCCTCAGTCCTGACCCTCTGACAGTGCAGCATTCTCTCTGTTCTGACCTTCTGACAGTGCAGCACTCCCTCAGTACTGACCCTCTGACAGGGCAGCACTCCCTCAGTCCTGACTCTCTGACAGTGCGGCATTCCCTCAGTACTGACACTCTGACAGTGCAGCACTCCCTCTGTTTTGACACTCTGACAGTGCAGCACTCCCTCAGTACTGACCCTCTGACAGGGCAGCACTCCCTCAGTCCTGTCTCTCTGACAGTGCGGCACTCCCTCAGTACTGACACTCTGACAGTGCAGCACTCCCTCAGTACTGACCCTCTGACAGTGCGGCACTCCCTCAGTTCAGACCCTCTGACAGTGCAGCACCCCCTCAGTACTGACCCTCTGACAGTGCGGCACTCCCACAGTCCTGACCCTCTGTCAGTGCGGCAGTCCCTCAGTCCTGACCCGCTGACAGTGCAGCACCGCCTCAGTACTGACCCTCTGACAGTGCAGCACTCCCTCAGTACTGACCCTCTGACAGTGCAGCACTCGCTCAGTACTGACCCTCTGACAGTTCAGCACTCTCTCTGTACTGACCATCTGACAGTGCAGCACTCCCTCAGTACTGACCCTCTGACACTGCCGCACTCCCTCAGTACTGACCCTCTGACAGTGCAGCACTCCCTCAGTCCTGACCCTCTGACAGTGCAGCACTCCCTCAGTACTGACCTGCTGACAGTGCATCACTCCCTCAGTCCTCACCCTCTGACAGTGCAGCACTCCCTCATTACTGACCCTCTGAAATTGCAGCACTCCCTCAATACTGTCCCCCCAACAGTGCAGCACTCCCTCATTCCTTACCCTCTGACAGTGCAGCACTCCCTCAGTACTGACCCTCTGACAGTGCAGCACTCCCTCATACTGACCCTCTGACATTTCAGCACTCCCTCAGCCCTGACCCTCTGACATTGCAGTACTCCCTCAGTACTTACCATCTGACAGTGCAGCCCTTCCTCATTATTGACCCTCTGATAGTGTAGCACTCCCTCAGTACTGTCCCGCTGACAGTGCATCCCTCCGTCAATACTGACCCTCTGACAGTGTAGCACTCCCTCAGTACTGACCCTCTGACAGTGCAGCACTCCTTCAGTACTGAACATCTGACATTGCAGCACTCCCTCAGTTCAGACCCTCTGACAGTGCGGCACTCCCTCGGTACTGACCCTCTGACAGTGCCGCACTCCCTCAGTCCTGACTCTCTGAAAATGCAGGACCCCCGCAGTCCTGACCCTCTGACAGTGCAGCACTCCCTCAGTACTGACCCTCTGACAGTGCAGCATTCTCTCTGTTCTGACCCTCTGACAGTGCAGCACTCCCTCAGTACTGACCCTCTGACAGGGCAGCACTCCCTCAGTCCTGACTCTCTGACAGAGCGGCACTCCCTCAGTACTGACACTCTGACAGTGCAGCACTCCCTCAGTACTGACCCTCTGACAGTGCGGCACTCCCACAGTCCTGACCCTCTGTCAGTGCGGCACTCCCTCAGTCCTGACCCTCCGACAGTGCAGCACTCCCTCAGTACTGACCATCTGACAGTTTAGCACTCTCTCTGTACTGACCCTCTGACAGTGCAGCACTCCTTCAGTACTGACCCTCTGACAGTGCCGCACTCCCTCAGTACTGACCCTCTGACAGTGCAGCACTCCCTCAGTCCTGACCCTCTGACAGTGCAGCACTCCCTCAGTACTGACCTGCTGACAGTGCATCACTCCCTCAGTCCTCACCCTCTGACAGTGCAGCACTCCCTCAGTACTGACCCTCTGAAATTGCAGCACTCCCTCAATACTGTCCCCCCAAGAGTGCAGCAATCCCTCAGTACTGACCCTCTGACAGTGCAGCACTCACTCATTACTGACCCTCTGACAGTGCTGCACTCCCTCAGTACTGAGCCTCTGACAGTGCAGCACTCCCTCAGTACTGTCCGTCTGACTGTGCTGCACTCCTCAGTACTAACCCTCTGACAGTGCAGCATTCCCTCAGTCCTGACCCTCTGACAGTGCAGCACTCCCTCAGTACTGACCATCTGACAGTGCAGCACTCCCTCAGTACTGACCCTCTGACCATGAGGCACTCCCTCAGTACTAACCCTCTGACACTGCAGCATTCGCTCAGCACAGACCCTCTGACAGTGCAGCACTCCCTCAGTACTGACCCTCTGACAGTGCCGCACTCCCTCAGTCCTGACCCTCTGACAGTGCCGCACCCCCTCAGTACTGACCCTATGACTGTGCAGAACTCCCTCAGTCCTGACCCTCTGACAGTGCAGCACTCCCTCAGTACTGACCCTCTGACTGTGCAGCACTCCCTCAGTACTGACCTTCTGAAATTGCAGCACTCCCTCAATACTGTCCCCCCAACAGTGCAGCACTCCCTCATTCCTGACCCTCTGAGAGTGCAGCACTACCTCATTCCTGACCCTCTGACAGTGCAGCACTCCCTCAGTACTGACCCTCTGACATTTCAGCACTCCCTCAGCCCTGACCCTCTGACAGTGCCGCAGTCCCACAGTACTGACCCTCTGACAGTGCAGCACTCCTTCAGTACTGACCCTCTGACAGTGCTGCACTCCCTCATACTGACCCTCTGACATTTTAGCACTCCCTCAGCCCTGACCCTCTGACAGTGCAGCACTCCCTCAGTACTGAGCCTCTGACAGTGCAGCACTCCCTCAGTACTGTCCGTCTGACTGTGCTGCACTCCTCAGTACTAACCCTCTGACAGTGCAGCATTCCCTCAGTCCTGACCCTCTGACAGTGCAGCACTCCCTCAGTACTGACCATCTGACAGTGCAGCACTCCCTCAGTACTGACCCTCTGACCATGAGGCACTCCCTCACTACTCACCCTGTGACACTGCAGCATTCGCTCAGCACAGACCGTCTGACAGTGCAGCACTCCCTCAGTACTGTCCCTCTCACAGTGCAGCACTCCCTCATTACTGACCCTCTGACAGTGCAGCACTCCCTCAGTACTGACCCTCTGACAATGCAGCTCTCCCTCAATCCCTACCCTCTGACAGTGCAGCACTCACTCGGTACTGACCCTCTGACAGTGCAGCATTCCCTCAGTCCTGACCCTCTGACAGTGCAGCACTCCCTCAGTACTGACCCTCTGACAGTGCAGCACTCCCTCAGTACTGACCCTCTGACCATGAGGCACTCCCTCAGTACTAACCCTCTGACACTGCAGCATTCGCTCAGCACAGACCCTCTGACAGTGCAGCACTCCCTCAGTACTGACCCTCTGACAGTGCCGCACTCCCTCAGTCCTGACCCTCTGACAGTGCCGCACCCCCTCAGTACTGACCCTATGACTGTGCAGAACTCCCTCAGTCCTGACCCTCTGACAGTGCAGCACTCCCTCAGTACTGACCCTCTGACTGTGCAGCACTCCCTCAGTACTGACCTTCTGAAATTGCAGCACTCCCTCAATACTGTCCCCCCAACAGTGCAGCACTCCCTCATTCCTGACCCTCTGAGAGTGCAGCACTACCTCATTCCTGACCCTCTGACAGTGCCGCACTCCCTCAGTACTGACCCTCTGACATTTCAGCACTCCCTCAGCCCTGACCCTCTGACAGTGCCGCAGTCCCACAGTACTGACCCTCTGACAGTGCAGCACTCCTTCAGTACTGACCCTCTGACAGTGCTGCACTCCCTCATACCTACCCTCTGACATTTTAGCACTCCCTCAGCCCTGACCCTCTGACAGTGCAGCACTCCCTCAGTACTGACCCTCTGACAGTGCAGCACTCGCTCAGTACTGACCCTCTGACAGTGCAGCACTCCCTCAGTATTGACACTCTGACAGTACAGCTCTCCCTCAGTACTGACCCTCTGACAGTGCAGCACTCCCTCAGTACTGACCCTCCGACAGTGCAGCACTCCCTCAGTACTGACCCTCTGACAGTGCAGCACTCCCTCAGTACTGTCGCTCTGAAAGTGCTGCACTCCCTCAGTACTGTCTATCAGACAGTGCAACACTCCGTCAGTACTGTCCCTCTGAAAGTTCAGCACTCCCTCAGTCCTGACCATCTGACAGTGCAGCACTCCCTCAGTACTTACCCTCGCACAGTGCCGCACTCCCTCAGTACTGACCCTCTGACAGTGCCGCACTCCCTCAGTCCTGACCCTCTGACAGTGCAGCACCCCCTCAGTACTGACCCTCTGACTGTGCAGCACTCCCTCAGTACTGACCCTCTGAAAATGCAGGACCCCCTCAGTCCTGACCCTCTGACAGTGCTGCTCTCCCTCAGTACTGACCCTCTGACAGTGCAGCACTCCCTCAGTCCTGACCCTCTGACAGTGCAGCATTCTCTCTGTTCTGACCTTCTGACAGTGCAGCACTCCCTCAGTACTGACCCTCTGACAGGGCAGCACTCCCTCAGTCCTGACTCTCTGACAGTGCGGCATTCCCTCAGTACTGACACTCTGACAGTGCAGCACTCCCTCTGTTTTGACACTCTGACAGTGCAGCACTCCCTCAGTACTGACCCTCTGACAGTGCGGCACTCCCTCAGTTCAGACCCTCTGACAGTGCAGCACCCCCTCAGTACTGACCCTCTGACAGTGCGGCACTCCCACAGTCCTGACCCTCTGTCAGTGCGGCAGTCCCTCAGTCCTGACCCGCTGACAGTGCAGCACCGCCTCAGTACTGACCCTCTGACAGTGCAGCACTCCCTCAGTACTGACCCTCTGACAGTGCAGCACTCGCTCAGTACTGACCCTCTGACAGTTCAGCACTCTCTCTGTACTGACCATCTGACAGTGCAGCACTCCCTCAGTACTGACCCTCTGACACTGCCGCACTCCCTCAGTACTGACCCTCTGACAGTGCAGCACTCCCTCAGTCCTGACCCTCTGACAGTGCAGCACTCCCTCAGTACTGACCTGCTGACAGTGCATCACTCCCTCAGTCCTCACCCTCTGACAGTGCAGCACTCCCTCATTACTGACCCTCTGAAATTGCAGCACTCCCTCAATACTGTCCCCCCAACAGTGCAGCACTCCCTCATTCCTTACCCTCTGACAGTGCAGCACTCCCTCAGTACTGACCCTCTGACAGTGCAGCACTCCCTCATACTGACCCTCTGACATTTCAGCACTCCCTCAGCCCTGACCCTCTGACATTGCAGTACTCCCTCAGTACTTACCATCTGACAGTGCAGCCCTTCCTCATTATTGACCCTCTGATAGTGTAGCACTCCCTCAGTACTGTCCCGCTGACAGTGCATCCCTCCGTCAATACTGACCCTCTGACAGTGTAGCACTCCCTCAGTACTGACCCTCTGACAGTGCAGCACTCCTTCAGTACTGAACATCTGACATTGCAGCACTCCCTCAGTTCAGACCCTCTGACAGTGCGGCACTCCCTCGGTACTGACCCTCTGACAGTGCCGCACTCCCTCAGTCCTGACTCTCTGAAAATGCAGGACCCCCGCAGTCCTGACCCTCTGACAGTGCAGCACTCCCTCAGTACTGACCCTCTGACAGTGCAGCATTCTCTCTGTTCTGACCCTCTGACAGTGCAGCACTCCCTCAGTACTGACCCTCTGACAGGGCAGCACTCCCTCAGTCCTGACTCTCTGACAGAGCGGCACTCCCTCAGTACTGACACTCTGACAGTGCAGCACTCCCTCAGTACTGACCCTCTGACAGTGCGGCACTCCCACAGTCCTGACCCTCTGTCAGTGCGGCACTCCCTCAGTCCTGACCCTCCGACAGTGCATCACTCCCTCAGTACTGACCATCTGACAGTTCAGCACTCTCTCTGTACTGACCCTCTGACAGTGCAGCACTCCTTCAGTACTGACCCTCTGACAGTGCCGCACTCCCTCAGTACTGACCCTCTGACAGTGCAGCACTCCCTCAGTCCTGACCCTCTGACAGTGCAGCACTCCCTCAGTACTGACCTGCTGACAGTGCATCACTCCCTCAGTCCTCACCCTCTGACAGTGCAGCACTCCCTCAGTACTGACCCTCTGAAATTGCAGCACTCCCTCAATACTGTCCCCCCAAGAGTGCAGCAATCCCTCAGTACTGACCCTCTGACAGTGCAGCACTCACTCATTACTGGCCCTCTGACAGTGCTGCACTCCCTCAGTACTGAGCCTCTGACAGTGCAGCACTCCCTCAGTACTGTCCTTCTGACTGTGCTGCACTCCTCAGTACTAACCCTCTGACAGTGCAGCATTCCCTCAGTCCTGACCCTCTGACAGTGCAGCACTCCCTCAGTACTGACCATCTGACAGTGCAGCACTCCCTCAGTACTGACCCTCTGACCATGAGGCACTCCCTCAGTACTAACCCTCTGACACTGCAGCATTCGCTCAGCACAGACCCTCTGACAGTGCAGCACTCCCTCAGTACTGACCCTCTGACAGTGCCGCACTCCCTCAGTCCTGACCCTCTGACAGTGCCGCACCCCCTCAGTACTGACCCTATGACTGTGCAGAACTCCCTCAGTCCTGACCCTCTGACAGTGCAGCACTCCCTCAGTACTGACCCTCTGACTGTGCAGCACTCCCTCAGTACTGACCTTCTGAAATTGCAGCACTCCCTCAATACTGTCCCCCCAACAGTGCAGCACTCCCTCATTCCTGACCCTCTGAGAGTGCAGCACTACCTCATTCCTGACCCTCTGACAGTGCAGCACTCCCTCAGTACTGACCCTCTGACATTTCAGCACTCCCTCAGCCCTGACCCTATGACAGTGCCGCAGTCCCACAGTACTGACCCTCTGACAGTGCAGCACTCCTTCAGTACTGACCCTCTGACAGTGCTGCACTCCCTCATACTGACCCTCTGACATTTTAGCACTCCCTCAGCCCTGACCCTCTGACAGTGCAGCACTCCCTCAGTACTGAGCCTCTGACAGTGCAGCACTCCCTCAGTACTGTCCGTCTGACTGTGCTGCACTCCTCAGTACTAACCCTCTGACAGTGCAGCATTCCCTCAGTCCTGACCCTCTGACAGTGCAGCACTCCCTCAGTACTGACCATCTGACAGTGCAGCACTCCCTCAGTACTGACCCTCTGACCATGAGGCACTCCCTCAGTACTCACCCTCTGACACTGCAGCATTCGCTCAGCACAGACCGTCTGACAGTGCAGCACTCCCTCAGTACTGTCCCTCTCACAGTGCAGCACTCCCTCATTACTGACCCTCTGACAGTGCAGCACTCCCTCAGTACTGACCCTCTGACAATGCAGCTCTCCCTCAATCCCTACCCTCTGACAGTGCAGCACTCACTCGGTACTGACCCTCTGACAGTGCAGCACTCCCTCAGTCCTGACCCTCTGACAGTGCAGCACTCCCTCAGTACTGACCCTCTGACAGTGCAGCACTCCCTCAGTACTGACCCTCTGACCATGAGGCACTCCCTCAGTACTAACCCTCTGACACTGCAGCATTCGCTCAGCACAGACCCTCTGACAGTGCAGCACTCCCTCAGTACTGACCCTCTGACAGTGCCGCACTCCCTCAGTCCTGACCCTCTGACAGTGCCGCACCCCCTCAGTACTGACCCTATGACTGTGCAGAACTCCCTCAGTCCTGACCCTCTGACAGTGCAGCACTCCCTCAGTACTGACCCTCTGACTGTGCAGCACTCCCTCAGTACTGACCTTCTGAAATTGCAGCACTCCCTCAATACTGTCCCCCCAACAGTGCAGCACTCCCTCATTCCTGACCCTCTGAGAGTGCAGCACTACCTCATTCCTGACCCTCTGACAGTGCCGCACTCCCTCAGTACTGACCCTCTGACATTTCAGCACTCCCTCAGCCCTGACCCTCTGACAGTGCCGCAGTCCCACAGTACTGACCCTCTGACAGTGCAGCACTCCTTCAGTACTGACCCTCTGACAGTGCTGCACTCCCTCATACCTACCCTCTGACATTTTAGCACTCCCTCAGCCCTGACCCTCTGACAGTGCAGCACTCCCTCAGTACTGACCCTCTGACAGTGCAGCACTCGCTCAGTACTGACCCTCTGACAGTGCAGCACTCCCTCAGTATTGACACTCTGACAGTACAGCTCTCCCTCAGTACTGACCCTCTGACAGTGCAGCACTCCCTCAGTACTGACCCTCCGACAGTGCAGCACTCCCTCAGTACTGACCCTCTGACAGTGCAGCACTCCCTCAGTACTGTCGCTCTGAAAGTGCTGCACTCCCTCAGTACTGTCTATCAGACAGTGCAACACTCCGTCAGTACTGTCCCTCTGAAAGTTCAGCACTCCCTCAGTCCTGACCATCTGACAGTGCAGCACTCCCTCAGTACTTACCCTCGCACAGTGCCGCACTCCCTCAGTACTGACCCTCTGACAGTGCCGCACTCCCTCAGTCCTGACCCTCTGACAGTGCAGCACCCCCTCAGTACTGACCCTCTGACTGTGCAGCACTCCCTCAGTACTGACCCTCTGAAATTGCAGCACTCCCTCAATACTGTCCCCCCAACAGTGCAGCACTCCCTCATTTATGACCCTCTGACAGTGCAGCACTTCCTCAGTACTGACCCTCTGACTGTGCAGCACTCCCTCAGTATTGACCCTCTGATAGCATAGCACTCCCTCAGTCCTGTCCCGCTGACAGTGCATCCCTCCCTCAATACTGACCCTCTGACAGTGTAGCACTCCCTCAGTACTGACCCTCTGACAGTGCAGCACTCCTTCAGTACTGAACATCTGACAGTGCAGCACTCCGTCATTACTGTCCTGCTGACAGTGCAGCACTCCCTCAGTTCAGACCCTCTGACAGTGCGGCACTCCCTCGGTACTGACCCTCTGAAAGTGCAGCACTCCACTCTGACAGTGCAGCAGTCCCTCAGTACTGACCCTCTGACAGTGCAGCACTCCACTCTGACAGTGCAGCAGTCCCTCAGTACTGACCCTCTGACAGTGCAGCACTCCCTCAGTACTGTCGCTCTGAAAGTGCAGCACTCCCTCAGTACTGTCCATCAGACAGTGCAACACTCCCTCAGTCCTGACCCTCTGAAAATGCAGGACCCCCTCAGTCCTGACCCTCTGACAGTGCTGCTCTCCCTCAGTACTGACCCTCTGACAGTGCAGCACTCCCTCAGTCCTGACCCTCTGACAGTGCAGCATTCTCTCTGTTCTGACCTTCTGACAGTGCAGCACTCCCTCAGTCCTGACCCTCTGACAGGGCAGCACTCCCTCAGTCCTGACTCTCTGACAGTGCGGCATTCCCTCAGTACTGACACTCTGACAGTGCAGCACTCCCTCTGTTTTGACACTCTGACAGTGCAGCACTCCCTCAGTACTGACCCTCTGACAGGGCAGCACTCCCTCAGTCCTGTCTCTCTGACAGTGCGGCACTCCCTCAGTACTGACACTCTGACAGTGCAGCACTCCCTCAGTACTGACCCTCTGACAGTGCGGCACTCCCTCAGTTCAGACCCTCTGACAGTGCAGCACCCCCTCAGTACTGACCCTCTGACAGTGCGGCACTCCCACAGTCCTGACCCTCTGTCAGTGCGGCAGTCCCTCAGTCCTGACCCGCTGACAGTGCAGCACCCCCTCAGTACTGACCCTCTGACAGTGCAGCACTCCCTCAGTACTGACCCTCTGACAGTGCAGCACTCGCTCAGTACTGACCCTCTGACAGTTCAGCACTCTCTCTGTACTGACCATCTGACAGTGCAGCACTCCCTCAGTACTGACCCTCTGACACTGCCGCACTCCCTCAGTACTGACCCTCTGACAGTGCAGCACTCCCTCAGTCCTGACCCTCTGACAGTGCAGCACTCCCTCAGTACTGACCTGCTGACAGTGCATCACTCCCTCAGTCCTCACCCTCTGACAGTGCAGCACTCCCTCATTACTGACCCTCTGAAATTGCAGCACTCCCTCAATACTGTCCCCCCAAGAGTGCAGCACTCCCTCATTCCTGACCCTCTGACAGTGCTGCACTCCCTCATTACTGACCCTCTGACAGTGCTGCACTCCCTCAGTACTGACCCTCTGACAGTGCAGCAATCCCTCAGTACTGACCCTCTGACAGTGCTGCACTCCCTCAGTATTGACCCTCTGACAGTGCAGCACTCCCTCATTCCTGACCCTCTGACAGTGCAGCACTCCCTCAGTACTGACTTTGACAGTGCGGCATTCCCTCAGTGCTGACCCTCTGACAGTGCAGCACTCCCTCAGTATTGACCATCTGACTGTGCTGCACTCCTCAGTACTGACCCTCTGACTGTGCGGCACTCCCTCAGTCAAGACCCTCTGACAGTGCGGCACTCCCTCAGTACTGCACCTCTGACATTCCGGCACTCCCTCTGTCCTGACCCTCTGAAAGTGCGGCACTCCCTCAGTACTGACACTCTGACAGTGCGGCACTCCCTCAGTCCTGACCTTCTGACAGTGCAGTACTCCCTCAGTCCTGACCCTCTGACAGTGCAGCACCCCCTCAGTACTGACCCTCTGACTGTGCAGAACTCCCTCAGTACTGACCTGCTGACAGTGCAGCACTCCCTCAGTCCTTACCCTCTGACTGTGCAGCACTCCCTCAGTACTGACCCTCTGAATGTGCAGCACTCCCTCAATACTGTCCCCCCAACAGTGCAGCACTCCCTCATTCCTGACCCTCTGAGAGTACAGCACTCCCTCAGTACTGACCCTCTGACATTTCAGCACTCCCTCAGCCCTGACCCTCTGACAGTGCCGCACTCCCTCAGTACTGACCCTCTGACAGGGCAGCACTCCCTCAGTACTGACCCTCTGACAGTGCAGCACTCGCTCAGTACTGACCCTCTGACAGTGCAGCACTCCTTCAGTACTGACCATCTGACAGTGCAGCCCTTCCTCAATATTGACCCTCTGATAATGTAGCACTCCCTCAGTACTGACCCTCTGACAGTGCAGCACTCCCTCATTACTGACCCTCTGACAGTGCAGCACTCCCTCATTACTCTCCCTCTGACAGTGCGGCACTCTCTCAGTCCCGGCCTTCTGACAGTGCAGCACTCCCTCAATCCTGACCCTCTGACAGTGCAGCTCTCCCTCAGTACTGACTCTCTGACCATGAGGCACTCCCTCAGTACTGACCCTCTGACAGTGCAGCATTCGCTCAGCACAGACCCTCTGACAGTGCGGCACTCCCTCAGTTCAGACCCTCTGACAGTGCGGCACTCCCTCAGTACTGACCCTCTGACAGTGCGGCACTCCCTCAGTACTGACCCTCTGACAGTGCAGCACTCCCTCAGTCCTGACCCTCTGACAGTGCAGCACTCCCTCAGTACTGACCCTCTGACAGTGCAGCTCTCCCTCAGTACTGACCCTCTGACAGTGCAGCACTCCCTTGTCCTGACCCTCTGATAGTGCAGCACTCCCTCAGTCCTGTCCGTCTGACAGTGCAGCACTCCCTCAGTCCTGACCCTCTGACAGTGCAGCACTTCCTCAGTACTGACCCTCTGACAGTGCAGCACTCCCTCAGTACTGACCCTCTGACAGTGCAGCACTCCTTCAGTCCTGACTCTCTGACAGTGCAGCACTCCCTCATTCCTGAGCCTCTGACAGTGCAGCACCCCCTCAGTACTGACCCTCTTAAAGTGCAGCACTCCCTCAGTACTGACCCTCTGACAGTGCAGCACTCCCTCACTACTGACCCAAAGACAGTGCAGCTCTCCCTCAGTATTGACCCTCTGACAGTGCAGCACTCCCTCAGTATTGACTCTCTGACAGTGCAGCGCTCCCTCAGTCCTGACCCTCTGACATTTCAGCCCTCCCTCAATCCTGACCCTCTGACAGTGCAGCACTCCCTCACAACCCCTCTGGAGGAATTGACCCTCAGTGGCCTTCCGCCAATTGCCTCTGGTCTCCCTCCAGTAGTTTACTGAGGAACAACTTGCACTTAAATCAATGGGGGAGCACACATATCTCAGATAGTCGTGTTGTTTGAGTGAGTTGCAGAGATATTGGTGCAGAGATAGTGTGCGGAGTGACTGAATAGAAAATAGTGACCCTGAAGCTGTCAGATTGTCTTAGAAACCCAACTGATTTTCCTCATGGACTTCCGGGACGGGAACCTGCCATCCTTACCTGGCAAGGAGACTCTAGCCCCTCATCAATGTGTTTGTCTCTGATTGACTCCCTGAATTGAATAGCAGCCATCAGTTGTTATAAAGCAGGGCCTCCCGGTGCCATCAATACCCACTCCCCAGAATGAATTAAATGATGTAATTGTTAAATTTGATGCCAGACCAGGTGCCAATGAGACATCCTAGAATCATTGAATGATACCAGTGCAGCAGCTGGCTATTTGGCCCATCGGGTCTGTGCTGGATCTATGAACGAGCTATCCAATTGGTCCCATTCCCCCTGCTCTTTCCCAAAACCTCTGCAAATGTTTCCTTTTCAAGTATTTATCCCATTCCCTTTTGAAAGTTATTATTGTATCCGCTTCCGCCGCCCTTTCAGGCAATGCCTTCCGGATCATAACAACTCACTGTGCAAAAAAATTCTCATCTCTCGCTCTGGGTCTTTTCCCTTCAAGCTGTGCCTCTCTGGTTACTGGCTCTCTTGCCAGTTGATGCGAGCTGGGGTTGGGGACCAGCAGTTTTGATGAGCTGAAGGTTATGGAGGGTGAACACTCAAGAGATTGTTGGAATCGATCAACCCGGAGGCAACAAAGGCATGGCCGAGGGTCTTACCAGGCGATGAGCTGATGCCAGGATGAAGACAGATGATCTTACAGAGATGGACGTCGGTGGTGTTGGGGATAGGAGGGTCCGGGTTTAGTAGCTCCGTTCAGTTAAATGGAATGTCCCAGTTGGTTCAGTTTGAGGTGGAGGTCTAACCAGGAGGTATGGGATTGGCAGGGGTGGGGGCTTGGGGCCCCGGAGTGAGGGGGGTTGTGAGGGGGGGGTGGGGGGGTGGGGGGGTGCGGTGGGGGCACAGGCAGGTTGGGGACAGCTCAAGTTGAGACCCTAGCCTGTGCTGAGGTTACTGACCTCACCCGGTGTGTAACTGAGTGTATTTGGGTAAGACCAACAGAGCTGACTGTCACATACACTCTGATCCCAGTGATCTGACTGTGAAGCACTCTTTCTCTAGGTGTTTTTCTCTCGCAATGGAAAGATTATCGGGAAGAAGGAGAGTTGGATCCCGCAAGGTGGTTTCTATCCCACCATTGGGATGCTGAGCTCAGAGGAGAGAGTGAAGGTGGATTTTCGCCCACTCAGTGGCTGAGCTGAACACTAGATTAAAAAGAACTGAGAAGCCCGAGAACATTAATAAACAGTGAGACTGAAACATCAAACGTTGTGCCTTCAGTATTTTGTTCTTACAGTAGGGCTATGAGTTCAAGCAAATTCCTTTGAGCGGCAGTGGTTTAATTCCCCCTGTCCCCCTGTATGATGTCGATGGGCTGAATGGCCACCCTCGGTGCTGCCTGATTCAATGGGTTGGAATTTGCCGAGATTGTTTTGACGCTGATGTTGGCCTCGGTTAAAGTTAGAAACCTGGAAGTGGTCACAATCTCCTGAGAGGTGGCAGCCTGTTTAGAAAGCAGACTCCAGGATCCTTGTCTAATTAAAGAAGGGGGAGGTCCAGAGAGGCCACTGCGATTTCCCACTGTCAGCTCATGTGGCTGCTGCTGAGGTCAGCAGGAGATCATGAGGGCACCGCAGCCACTCTGTGCAGTATTGTAGAAAACGTTAAAAATCCCTCATGGCCCAGATTCAGACCATGATTGTGGCAGGAGGGCCCCTTCCTGTGTGCAGAATGTGACTGTCACATCCCAGAAGGGACTGCACTGCGATGATGCAGGGAGCTGTCAATTGGCTCAAATTCAATTCAATTCCTGGTTCCTGATCATAGCTGGAAGATCCTGAAGGAAGGGGATAACTTTCCCCTAGTTGGCCCAATAATGAGTCTAATTGGTTACCCACCATTGCCAGACAGGTAAGCTCCGCTGTGCACGCCCTGCATCCGGCACGATCATTCAGAGGTGGGAATGTGTTGGGTAGCTAACCTAACACACTGTTTTCCAATTTGCTCCCAGCTTCCTGACCTGCCTCTGAAGGACCAGAAAAATTCAGTTCAGTGAGTCTGTGATAAGATCTAGTTCCAGTTAAGGACCCAGTACAGAATCACACAAAAAAAACTACTTCATTAATCCCACAATTGGCAGCACTGTCCTCGCTCCTGTTGCTGCACTCGGTGGGGTACATCATTAGGCTCAGTACTGCCCATATTTGGGTGCTACAGGTGTGCTTCAGCGATGTGCGCACGCTGGTGAAGGCATTAGTGTGCACAAACTGTGCAGAATAGGCGGAGCATGATGTCATTCAGCTTGCAATTTTGATTTGATGCCAGCACTGCCACTTTGGAGTTTAATCCTCTCTTAATCATGCATAGCCGAGCACACATTCAGCAGCTGATAGGACCATTACCCCCACACCCCACAAGTGCTATAATTAAAGGGATCATTAACTACTTTCTGTTGGTTGCTGATTGATTTCTACTGGTTGCTATTATACAAATGTTGGTTCTTTTCAAGTTGCAAAGATCCACATTAAGAGATATGGTGTTCACTGAAAGACATGGTCTAGACTTCAAGGCTTCTACACAAATCAGTTGCTCCCAGGCATAGGTGCAGTGGCAGTAAGCATCCCTTTGGAATAAAGCATAATTGGAAGAGTAAACAGAGGCAACACAGAGCAGGGCAAATTGCTAGAAGAGGGAGGATGAGGAGGAAGGTAGGAGGAGAAACAGGAGGAAGAGGAGGAGGTAGAGAAAGAGAAGTGGTAACTGAGACAGATCTTTCCTGCTTGGGTTGTATGTGAACAACTACTTCATGTAAGATACCCGTAACCACAACCCCATTTCCCTAGTCACAAACGGTCCTATAGCTTATCTTCCCTCACAAAATAAACATTTAAAATCAAATTTATAGATGAAATAACTCCATATTGCATACAAATATATTCACCTTTGTACATTCGCAGTCACTGTCTTAAATGTGCTAGGGCCCCCATTCAGTGCCCCCATGCAATGCCCCCATGCAGTGCCACCATGCAATGCCCCCATGCATTGGTCCCATGCAGTGCTTCCATGCAGAGCTCCCATGCAGTGCTTCCATGCAGTGCTTCCATGCAGAGCTCCCATGCAGAGCTCCCATGCAGTGCTTCCATGCAGTGCCCCATCCAGTGCTCCCATGCAGTGCTCCCATGCAGTGCCCCATCCAGTGCTCCCATGCAGTGCTTCCATGCAGAGCTCCCATGCAATGCTCCCATGCAGTGCCCCCATGCAGTGCTCCCATGCAGTGCCCCCATGCAATGCTCCCATGCAGAGCTCCCATGCAGAGCTCCCATGCAGTGCTTCCATGCAGTGCCCCATCCAGTGCTCCCATGCAGTGTTCCCATGCAGTGCCCCATCCAGTGCTCCCATGCAGTGCTTCCATGCAGAGCTCCCATGCAGAGCTCCCATGCAGTGCCCCCATGCAGTGCTCCCATGCAGTGCCCCCATGCAATGCTCCCATGCAGTGCCCCCATGCAGAGCTCCCATGCAGAGCTCCCATGCAGTGCTCCCATGCAGAGCTCCCATGCAGAGCTCCCATGCAGTGCTTCCATGCAGAGCTCCCATGCAATGCTCCCATGCAGTGCCCCCATGCAGTGCTCCCATGCAGTGCCCCCATGCAATGCTCCCATGCAGTGCCCCCATGCAGAGCTCCCATGCAGTGTCCCCATGCAGAGCTCCCTCGCAGAGCTCCCATGCAGAGCTCCCATGCAGTGCCCCCATGCAGTGTCCCCATGCAGAGCTCCCATGCAGAGCTCCCATGCAGAGCTCCCATGCAGAGCTCCCTCGCAGAGCTCCCATGCAGAGCTCCCATGCAGTGCTCCCATGCAGTGCTCCCATGCAGAGCTCCCATTCAGAGCTCCCATGCAGAGCTCCCATGCAGTGCTCCCATGCAGTGCCCCCATGCAGAGCTCCCATGCAGTGTCCCCATGCAGAGCTCCCATGCAGTGCTCCCATGCAGTGCCCCCATGCAGAGCTCCCATGCAGAGCTCCCATGCAGAGCTCCCATGCAGAGCTCCCTCGCAGAGCTCCCATGCAGAGCTCCCATGCAGAGCTCCCATGCAGTGCTCCCATGCAGTGCCCCCATGCAGAGCTCCCATGCAGTGTCCCCATGCAGAGCTCCCATGCAGAGCTCCCATGCAGTGCCCCCATGCAGAGCTCCCATGCAGTGTCCCCATGCAGTGCTCCCATGCAGAGCTCCCATGCAGTGTCCCCATGCAGAGCTCCCTCGCAGAGCTCCCATGCAGTGCTCCCATGCAGTGCTCCCATGCAGTGCCCCCATGCAGAGCTCCCATGCAGTGTCCCCATGCAGAGCTCCCTCGCAGAGCTCCCATGCAGAGCTCCCATGCAGTGTCCCCATGCAGAGCTCCCATGCAGTGCTCCCATGCAGAGCTCCCTCGCAGAGCTCCCATGCAGAGCTCCCATGCAGAGCTCCCATGCAGAGCTCCCATGCAGTGCCCCCATGCAGAGCTCCCATGCAGTGCTCCCATGCAGTGCCCCCATGCAGAGCTCCCATGCAGTGTCCCCATGCAGAGCTCCCATGCAGTGCTCCCATGCAGTGCCCCCATGCAGAGCTCCCATGCAGTGTCCCCATGCAGAGCTCCCTCGCAGAGCTCCCATGCAGAGCTCCCATACAGAGCTCCCATGCAGCGCTCCCATGCAGTGCTCCCTCGCAGAGCTCCCATGCAGTGCTCCCATGCAGAGCTCCCATGCAGAGCTCCCTCGCAGAGCTCCCATGCAGAGCTCCCATGCAGAGCTCCCTCGCAGAGCTCCCATGCAGTGCCCCCATGCAGAGCTCCCATGCAGTGTCCCCATGCAGCGCTCCCATGCAGCGCTCCCATGCAGTGTCCCCATGCAGAGCTCCCTCGCAGAGCTCCCATGCAGAGCTCCCATGCAGAGCTCCCATGCAGAGCTCCCATGCAGAGCTCCCATGCAGAGCTCCCATGCAGAGCTCCCTCGCAGAGCTCCCATTCAGAGCTCCCATGCAGAGCTCCCATGCAGTGCTCCCATGCAGTGCCCCCATGCAGAGCTCCCATGCAGTGCTCCCTCGCAGAGCTCCCATGCAGAGCTCCCATGCAGAGCTCCCATGCAGTGCCCCCATGCAGAGCTCCCATGCAGTGTCCCCATGCAGAGCTCCCTCGCAGAGCTCCCATGCAGAGCTCCCATGCAGTGCTCCCATGCAGTGCCCCCATGCAGAGCTCCCATGCAGTGTCCCCATGCAGAGCTCCCATGCAGTGCTCCCATGCAGTGCCCCCATGCAGAGCTCCCATGCAGTGTCCCCATGCAGTGCTCCCATGCAGTGCTCCCATGCAGTGTCCCCATGCAGAGCTCCCATGCAGAGCTCCCATGCAGTGCTCGCATGCAGTGCTCCCATGCAGTGCCCCCATGCAGTGCTCCCATGCAGAGCTCCCATGCAGAGCTCCCATGCAGAGCTCCCATGCAGTGCTCGCATGCAGTGCTCCCATGCAGTGTCCCCATGCAGAGCTCCCATGCAGAGCTCCCATGCAGTGCTCGCATGCAGTGCTCCCATGCAGTGCTCGCATGCAGTGCTCCCATGCAGTGTCCCCATGCAGAGCTCCCATGCAGAGCTCCCATGCAGTGCCCCCATGCAGAGCTCCCATGCAGTGTCCCCATGCAGAGCTCCCATGCAGTGCTCCCATGCAGTGCCCCCATGCAGAGCTCCCATGCAGAGCTCCCATGCAGTGCTCCCATGCAGAGCTCCCATGCAGAGCTCCAATGCAGTGCTCCCATTCAGAGCTCCCTCGCAGAGCTCCCATGCAGAGCTCCCATGCAGAGCTCCCATGCAGAGCTCCCTCGCAGAGCTCCCATGCAGAGCTCCCATGCAGAGCTCCCATGCAGAGCTCCCTCGCAGAGCTCCCATGCAGAGCTCCCTCGCAGAGCTCCCATGCAGAGCTCCCATGCAGTGCCCCCATGCAGAGCTCCCATGCAGTGCTCCCATGCAGTGCCCCCATGCAGAGCTCCCATGCAGTGTCCCCATGCAGAGCTCCCATGCAGAGCTCCCATGCAGTGTCCCCATGCAGTGCTCCCATGCAGTGCCCCCATGCAGAGCTCCCATGCAGTGTCCCCATGCAGTGCTCCCATGCAGAGCTCCCATGCAGTGTCCCCATGCAGAGCTCCCTCGCAGAGCTCCCATGCAGTGCTCCCATGCAGTGCTCCCATGCAGTGCCCCCATGCAGTGCTCCCATGCAGTGTCCCCATGCAGAGCTCCCTCGCAGAGCTCCCATACAGAGCTCCCATGCAGCGCTCCCATGCAGTGCTCCCATGCAGAGCTCCCTCGCAGAGCTCCCATGCAGTGTCCCCATGCAGAGCTCCCTCGCAGAGCTCCCATGCAGTGTCCCCATGCAGAGCTCCCATGCAGAGCTCCCATGCAGAGCTCCCATGCAGAGCTCCCATGCAGAGCTCCCTCGCAGAGCTCCCATGCAGAGCTCCCATGCAGTGTCCCCATGCAGTGCCCCCATGCAGAGCTCCCATGCAGTGTCCCCATGCAGTGCCCCCATGCAGAGCTCCCATGCAGTGTCCCCATGCAGAGCTCCCTCGCAGAGCTCCCATGCAGAGCTCCCATGCAGTGTCCCCATGCAGAGCTCCCTCGCAGAGCTCCCATGCAGTGCTCCCATGCAGAGCTCCCATGCAGTGTCCCCATGCAGAGCTCCCTCGCAGAGCTCCCATGCAGAGCTCCCATGCAGAGCTCCCATGCAGTGCTCCCATGCAGTGCTCCCATGCAGAGCTCCCTCGCAGAGCTCCCATGCAGAGCTCCCATGCAGTGCCCCCATGCAGAGCTCCCATGCAGAGCTCCCATGCAGTGTCCCCATGCAGAGCTCCCTCGCAGAGCTCCCATGCAGAGCTCCCATGCAGTGTCCCCATGCAGTGCTCCCATGCAGAGCTCCCATGCAGAGCTCCCATGCAGAGCTCCCTCGCAGAGCTCCCATGCAGAGCTCCCATGCAGAGCTCCCATGCAGTGCTCCCATGCAGTGTCCCCATGCAGAGCTCCCATGCAGTGTCCCCATGCAGAGCTCCCATGCAGTGCTCCCATGCAGTGCCCCCATGCAGAGCTCCCATGCAGAGCTCCCATGCAGTGCTCCCATGCAGAGCTCCCATGCAGAGCTCCCATGCAGTGCTCCCATTCAGAGCTCCCTCGCAGAGCTCCCATGCAGAGCTCCCATGCAGAGCTCCCATGCAGAGCTCCCTCGCAGAGCTCCCATGCAGAGCTCCCATGCAGAGCTCCCATGCAGAGCTCCCTCGCAGAGCTCCCATGCAGAGCTCCCTCGCAGAGCTCCCATGCAGTGCTCGCATGCAGTGCTCCCATGCAGTGCTCGCATGCAGTGCTCCCATGCAGTGTCCCCATGCAGAGCTCCCATGCAGAGCTCCCATGCAGTGCCCCCATGCAGAGCTCCCATGCAGTGTCCCCATGCAGAGCTCCCATGCAGAGCTCCCATGCAGAGCTCCCTCGCAGAGCTCCCATGCAGAGCTCCCATGCAGAGCTCCCATGCAGTGCTCCCATGCAGTGCCCCCATGCAGAGCTCCCATGCAGTGTCCCCATGCAGAGCTCCCATGCAGAGCTCCCATGCAGTGCCCCCATGCAGAGCTCCCATGCAGTGTCCCCATGCAGTGCTCCCATGCAGAGCTCCCATGCAGTGTCCCCATGCAGAGCTCCCTCGCAGAGCTCCCATGCAGTGCTCCCATGCAGTGCTCCCATGCAGTGCCCCCATGCAGAGCTCCCATGCAGTGTCCCCATGCAGAGCTCCCTCGCAGAGCTCCCATGCAGAGCTCCCATGCAGTGTCCCCATGCAGAGCTCCCATGCAGTGCTCCCATGCAGAGCTCCCTCGCAGAGCTCCCATGCAGAGCTCCCATGCAGAGCTCCCATGCAGAGCTCCCATGCAGTGCCCCCATGCAGAGCTCCCATGCAGTGCTCCCATGCAGTGCCCCCATGCAGAGCTCCCATGCAGTGTCCCCATGCAGAGCTCCCATGCAGTGCTCCCATGCAGTGCCCCCATGCAGAGCTCCCATGCAGTGTCCCCATGCAGAGCTCCCTCGCAGAGCTCCCATGCAGAGCTCCCATGCAGTGCTCCCATGCAGTGCTCCCTCGCAGAGCTCCCATGCAGTGCTCCCATGCAGAGCTCCCATGCAGAGCTCCCTCGCAGAGCTCCCATGCAGAGCTCCCATGCAGAGCTCCCTCGCAGAGCTCCCATGCAGTGCCCCCATGCAGAGCTCCCATGCAGTGTCCCCATGCAGCGCTCCCATGCAGCGCTCCCATGCAGTGTCCCCATGCAGAGCTCCCTCGCAGAGCTCCCATGCAGAGCTCCCATGCAGAGCTCCCATGCAGAGCTCCCATGCAGAGCTCCCATGCAGAGCTCCCATGCAGAGCTCCCTCGCAGAGCTCCCATTCAGAGCTCCCATGCAGAGCTCCCATGCAGTGCTCCCATGCAGTGCCCCCATGCAGAGCTCCCATGCAGTGCTCCCTCGCAGAGCTCCCATGCAGAGCTCCCATGCAGAGCTCCCATGCAGTGCCCCCATGCAGAGCTCCCATGCAGTGTCCCCATGCAGAGCTCCCTCGCAGAGCTCCCATGCAGAGCTCCCATGCAGTGCTCCCATGCAGTGCCCCCATGCAGAGCTCCCATGCAGTGTCCCCATGCAGAGCTCCCATGCAGTGCTCCCATGCAGTGCCCCCATGCAGAGCTCCCATGCAGTGTCCCCATGCAGTGCTCCCATGCAGTGCTCCCATGCAGTGTCCCCATGCAGAGCTCCCATGCAGAGCTCCCATGCAGTGCTCGCATGCAGTGCTCCCATGCAGTGCCCCCATGCAGTGCTCCCATGCAGAGCTCCCATGCAGAGCTCCCATGCAGAGCTCCCATGCAGTGCTCGCATGCAGTGCTCCCATGCAGTGTCCCCATGCAGAGCTCCCATGCAGTGCTCCCATGCAGAGCTCCCATGCAGAGCTCCCATGCAGTGCTCGCATGCAGTGCTCCCATGCAGTGCTCGCATGCAGTGCTCCCATGCAGTGTCCCCATGCAGAGCTCCCATGCAGAGCTCCCATGCAGTGCCCCCATGCAGAGCTCCCATGCAGTGTCCCCATGCAGAGCTCCCATGCAGTGCTCCCATGCAGTGCCCCCATGCAGAGCTCCCATGCAGAGCTCCCATGCAGTGCTCCCATGCAGAGCTCCCATGCAGAGCTCCCATGCAGTGCTCCCATTCAGAGCTCCCTCGCAGAGCTCCCATGCAGAGCTCCCATGCAGAGCTCCCATGCAGAGCTCCCTCGCAGAGCTCCCATGCAGAGCTCCCATGCAGAGCTCCCATGCAGAGCTCCCTCGCAGAGCTCCCATGCAGAGCTCCCTCGCAGAGCTCCCATGCAGAGCTCCCATGCAGTGCCCCCATGCAGAGCTCCCATGCAGTGCTCCCATGCAGTGCCCCCATGCAGAGCTCCCATGCAGTGTCCCCATGCAGAGCTCCCATGCAGAGCTCCCATGCAGTGTCCCCATGCAGTGCTCCCATGCAGTGCCCCCATGCAGAGCTCCCATGCAGTGTCCCCATGCAGTGCTCCCATGCAGAGCTCCCATGCAGTGTCCCCATGCAGAGCTCCCTCGCAGAGCTCCCATGCAGTGCTCCCATGCAGTGCTCCCATGCAGTGCCCCCATGCAGTGCTCCCATGCAGTGTCCCCATGCAGAGCTCCCTCGCAGAGCTCCCATACAGAGCTCCCATGCAGCGCTCCCATGCAGTGCTCCCATGCAGAGCTCCCTCGCAGAGCTCCCATGCAGTGTCCCCATGCAGAGCTCCCTCGCAGAGCTCCCATGCAGTGTCCCCATGCAGAGCTCCCATGCAGAGCTCCCATGCAGAGCTCCCATGCAGAGCTCCCATGCAGAGCTCCCTCGCAGAGCTCCCATGCAGAGCTCCCATGCAGTGTCCCCATGCAGTGCCCCCATGCAGAGCTCCCATGCAGTGTCCCCATGCAGTGCCCCCATGCAGAGCTCCCATGCAGTGTCCCCATGCAGAGCTCCCTCGCAGAGCTCCCATGCAGAGCTCCCATGCAGTGTCCCCATGCAGAGCTCCCTCGCAGAGCTCCCATGCAGTGCTCCCATGCAGAGCTCCCATGCAGTGTCCCCATGCAGAGCTCCCTCGCAGAGCTCCCATGCAGAGCTCCCATGCAGAGCTCCCATGCAGTGCTCCCATGCAGTGCTCCCATGCAGTGCTCCCTCGCAGAGCTCCCATGCAGAGCTCCCATGCAGTGCCCCCATGCAGAGCTCCCATGCAGAGCTCCCATGCAGTGTCCCCATGCAGAGCTCCCTCGCAGAGCTCCCATGCAGAGCTCCCATGCAGTGTCCCCATGCAGTGCTCCCATGCAGAGCTCCCATGCAGAGCTCCCATGCAGAGCTCCCTCGCAGAGCTCCCATGCAGAGCTCCCATGCAGAGCTCCCATGCAGTGCTCCCATGCAGTGTCCCCATGCAGAGCTCCCATGCAGTGCTCCCATGCAGTGCCCCCATGCAGAGCTCCCATGCAGTGCTCCCATGCAGAGCTCCCATGCAGAGCTCCCATGCAGTGCTCCCATGCAGTGTCCCCATGCAGAGCTCCCATGCAGTGCTCCCATGCAGTGCCCCCATGCAGAGCTCCCATGCAGTGTCCCCATGCAGTGCTCCCATGCAGAGCTCCCATGCAGTGCTCCCATGCAGTGCTCCCATGCAGTGCCCCCATGCAGTGCTCCCATGCAGTGTCCCCATGCAGTGCTCCCTCGCAGAGCTCCCATGCAGTGTCCCCATGCAGTGCTCCCATGCAGAGCTCCCATGCAGTGCTCCCATGCAGTGCTCCCATGCAGTGCCCCCATGCAGTGCTCCCATGCAGTGTCCCCATGCAGTGCTCCCTCGCAGAGCTCCCATGCAGTGTCCCCATGCAGTGCTCCCTCGCAGAGCTCCCATGCAGTGTCCCCATGCAGAGCTCCCTCGCAGAGCTCCCATTCAGAGCTCCCATGCAGTGCCCCCATGCAGAGCTCCCATGCAGTGTCCCCATGCAGAGCTCCCATGCAGTGTCCCCATGCAGTGCTCCCATGCAGAGCTCCCATGCAGTGTCCCCATGCAGTGCCCCCATGCAGTGCTCCCATGCAGTGTCCCCATGCAGAGCTCCCTCGCAGAGCTCCCATGCAGAGCTCCCATGCAGCGCTCCCATGCAGTGCTCCCATGCAGAGCTCCCATGCAGAGCTCCCATGCAGTGCTCGCATGCAGTGCCCCCATGCAGTGCTCCCATGCAGAGCTCCCATGCAGAGCTCCCATGCAGAGCTCCCATGCAGTGCTCCCATGCAGAGCTCCCATGCAGTGCTCCCATGCAGTGTCCCCATGCAGAGCTCCCATGCAGAGCTCCCATGCAGTGCTCGCATGCAGTGCTCCCATGCAGTGTCCCCATGCAGAGCTCCCATGCAGAGCTCACATGCAGTGCTCCCATGCAGTGCTCGCATGCAGTGCTCCCATGCAGTGTCCCCATGCAGAGCTCCCATGCAGAGCTCCCATGCAGTGCTCCCATGCAGAGCTCCCATGCAGTGCTCGCATGCAGTGCTCCCATGCAGTGTCCCCATGCAGAGCTCCCATGCAGAGCTCCCATGCAGTGCTCCCATGCAGTGCTCCCATGCAGTGCTCCCATGCAGTGCCCCCATGCAGAGCTCCCATGCAGCGCTCCCATGCAGAGCTCCCATGCAGAGCTCCCATGCAGTGCTCCCATGCAGTGTCCCCATGCAGAGCTCCCATGCAGAGCTCCCATGCAGTGCTCCCATGCAGAGCTCCCATGCAGTGCTCCCATGCAGAGCTCCCATGCAGAGCTCCCATGCAGTGCTCCCATGCAGAGCTCCCATGCAGCGCTCCCATGCAGTGCTCCCATGCAGAGCTCCCATGCAGCGCTCCCATGCAGAGCTCCCATGCAGAGCTCCCATGCAGTCCTACTCCAGCATCTGCAGCTTGGGTGATCAGAGCTGCCAGCTTTCTCTAGGGGAGATTGCAGGCAGCCTGGCTGGGTGACCTCAAGCAGATTTGAGACTTGAGGGCCTGAATTCCCATAATGCCATCTCGACATGAAAGGTTTCAATCTGGGCTGGTTGGCAGGCAGCAACTAGGGTAGTGGCAATATGCCATTGGTGGGTGCAGGAGTGCTGACATCTTGGGAGGTGGCATTGGGCAATATGGCATTGGTGTGATCAGAAGTGCTGACATCTTGGGAGGTGCTCTTCAGAGCCACTGCCCCACCCTCAGGCTGTATCTCAGCAATCCTTCTAATGTGTTGGAGGGCAGATTGCTGGACAATCCCTGTAAGCCTCTTTGCACACTGTAATAGGCACATACATGATGGGCCAAATGGCCACCTCCTGTGTGGTAACCAATCTACAATTCGAATCCGCAGGCAGGATGGAACAGCCTGACAATCAGACTGCCTCAGCTACTTGTGCTGCAATGGAAGTTGCAACATTGGACATCCAATGTTTGTGTTCACACGTGTGTGAAAGGAGTTTTCCAGCACCTCCACTCTGGAAAGGCTGGGCTCCAAGCTCTGTGCAAAACTCGGTGCCAATGATTGATGTTGGACTCATTCATTTTGGCAGGAAGAATAAAAAAGGAGCACATTATCTAAATGGTGAGAGATTGAAGTGTTCAGAGCTCAGAGGAATCTGGGTGTCTTAGTGCTTCTGGTCAATGACAACCCCAGGATGTTGATAGTGGGGGCTTCAGTGATGGTAATGCCATTGAACACCAAAAGACAATTGTTCTGTCGAAGGGTCATGAGGACTCGAAACATCAACTCTTTTCTTCTCCGCCGATGCTGCCAGACCTGCTGAGTTTTTCCAGGTAATTCTGTTTTTGTTTCTCCCTCCAGGAGAGGCGGCTACAGAGAGTTAATTAGGTCGTTGGTTTGAACGAGCAAGACTGGGATCAATAGCCTCAGCAGAAGATTTGCTAGTGCTTTGGGGAAGGGCTTTATACCAGCAGGAGAGATAGGGGGAGCCAGTTGATGTGGTATATTTGGCTTTTCAGAAGGCTTTCGATATGGTTACATAAGAGGATAGTAATAAAACTAAAACATGTGGAATTAGGGATTATATACTGACATTGATTGAGAATTGGTTAACGGACAGAGAACAGAAAGCAGGTCATTCTCGGGTTGGCAGGGCTGTGACTAGTGGACTACCGCAAGGATCAGTTCCTGGGCCCCAGCTATTCACAATCCATATTATTTGGATGTGGGGACCAAATATAATATTTCCAAGTTTGCTGATAACACAAAACTAGGTGAGAATGTGAGTTGTAAGGAGGATACAAAGAGGCTTCAAGGAGATTTAGACAGGTTGAGTGAGTGGGAAAATGTGAAGTTACCCGCTTTAGTAGGAAAAGCAGAAATGCAGAGTATTTCTTAAATGGGGAGAAATTGGGAAGCGTTGACATCCAAAGGGACCTGGGTGTCCTTGTTCATGAATCACTGAAAACTAACATGCAGATGCAGCAAACTATTAGGAAGGCCAATGGTATGTTGGGTTTTATTACAAGAGGATTTGAGTACAAGAGTAAAGATGTCTTGCTGTAACTGTAAAGAGCTTTGGTGAGACCACACCTGGAGTATTGTGTGTAGTTTTGGTCTCCTTATCTAAGGAAGGATATACTTGCCATAGAGGAAGTGCAACACAGGATCACCAGACTGATTCCTGGGATGGTGGAATCATCCTTTGAGGAGAGATTGGCTGGGAGGGGAGGGAGGAGGTCTAGAACCAGGGGACAGAGCCTCAGAATAAAAGACAGGCCATTTAGGACTGAGATGAGGTGGAACTTCTTCACTCAGAGGGTGGTGAATCTTTGTAATTCTCTATCCCAGAAGGCTCCTGAGGTTCAGTCATTGAGCATGTTCAAGACAGAGAACAACTGCACAGGAACAGGGTAGAGACCTCATCCTGAGTGAGACACAGCCAGGGTGTGGATATTGGCAATTTGGTGCACAGAGGGAATTGAACTGAGAGTGGTCTTGCTGTGCTGCAGCAGTAGAGCCTATAAGGGAGAGAAATGACTGGTAAGTAGTGAGTAAGGTCATGTAAGTAGTTACTACTTTCATCTCTTATAGTTTAAGGTCTTTTTGTGGTTTATAGTTTGTATATTTTGTAGTAACAAGGATCAGGAAAGATGGGTCCTAGAGGAATTGATTTAAAAGGTTTAATTTAAAGGGATACGTCATGGCAGGAGAGCTCAAAGCCATGGTGTGCTCCTCGGGCTCCATGTGGGAAGCCGGGAACATTTCCAGTGCCCGGGACCAGCATGTGTGCAGGAAGTGTGTCCATCTGCAGCTCCTGGAAGCTCGGGTTTCAGAGCTGGAACGCCGGCTGGGGGAACTGTGCAGCATCTGTGAGTCTGAGAGAATCGTGGATAGCATGATTAGAGAAGTGGTCACACTACAGATGAAGGGATTTGAGGAAGGAAGGAAATGGGTGACCACCAGGCAGTCCAAGAGAAACAGGCAGGTAGTTCAGGAGTTCCCTGGGGTTCCGCTCGCAAATCAGTATTCTGTTTCGGAGGCTGATGAGGGTGCTGGTTCCTCCAGGGAGTGCAGACAGAGCCAAGATTCTGGCACCACAAGCAGCCTGTCTGTACAGGAGGGGAGGAAGCGAGGAAGAGCAATAGTAATAGGGGATTCTATAGTCAGGAGAACAGATAGGTGCTACTGTGGCTATCAATGTGACTCCAGGATGGTGTGTTGCCTCCCTGGTGCCAGGGTCTGGGATGTCACTGAATGGCTGCAGGGCATCCTGAAGGGGGAGGGTGATAAGGCAGAGGTCATGGTACATGTTGGTACCAATGACATAGGTAGAAAGAGAGATGAGGTCTTGCAACAAGAATTCAGGGAGTTAGGAAGTAGACTAAAAAGCAAGACCTCTCGGGTTGTAATCTCTGGATTACTCCCAGTGCCATGTGTTAGCGAGCTCAGAAATAGGAGAATAGCGCAGATGAATACATGGCTTAAGAGTTGGTGTAGGAGGGAGGGTTTTAGATTCCTGAATCACTAGGACCATTTCTGGGGAAGGTGGGGCCTGTACAAGCGGAACAGTCTACATCTGAACCAGCGCAGGACTAACATCCATGCAGGCGGGTTTGCTAGTGCTGTTGGGAGGAGTTTAAATTAATTCGGCAGGGGGAGGGGACATAGAATGTTACCAGAATAGGGACACATCATAATACAGTAAAACAATCAAATCAGAGGGAGTACAGATGCATTAAGTTTCATTACAGATGCATTGAGGGAGTAAGGCAAGGCTGGATGGCCTCGACTTTAATGCCAGGAGTATTACAGGTAAAACGGATGAGTTAAGGGTGAGGATTGATGTGTGGAATTGTGATATAGTAGCCATCACTGAGACATGGTTGAGGGAGGGGCAGGATTGGCAGCTCAACATTCCGGATATGGAATCTTCAGGCGAGACAGGGGAAGGGGGGTAAAAGAGGAGGAAGCGTTGCATTATTAGTTAAGGAGTCAGTTACTGCAGTAAGGAGAGATGATATCTTGGAGGGGGCATCGAATGAAGCTTTGTGGGTAGAGTTTAGGAATAAAAAAGGGGCAGCTACATTGTTAGGTGTTTATTATAGACCCCCAGATAGTCAGCAGGAAATTGAGGAGCAAATATGTGCACAATTTGTGGAGGTATGTAAAAACAATAACAATAGGGTAATTATATTAGGTGATTTCAACTTTCCCAACATTGATTGGGATAGACATAGTGTTAAGGGCTTGGATGGAGTGGATTTCTTGAAATGTGTACGGGAGAACTTTTTGGGTCAATATGTAGAGGGTCCAACAAGGGACGGCGCAGTGCTGGACCTAATTCTGGGGAATGAAGCTGGACAGGTGGCTGAGGTGGTGGTGGGGGAGCATTTTAGTGATAGTGACCACAACATGGTACAATTTAAGTTTGTTACGGACAAAGAAATAGACAAGTTGCAAAAAAATGTTTTGGATTGGGGGAGAGTGGATTTTAGTAAAATAAGGCTGGATCTGGCCAAGATAGACTGGGAACAGTTACTTGTGGGGAAATCTACAGAGGAACAGTGGGGGGCATTCAGAAAGGAAATGGAGAGGGCACAGGCTCAAGACGTTCCCTCTAGGGTGATAGGAAGCAGTAACAAGCCCAGCGAACCATGGATGACCAGAGATATTCAGGTTACGATGAGAAGGAAAAGAGAGGCTTTTAGCAGGTACAAGGGAAGCAAATCAGCAGAGGCATTAGTGGAGTACAGACAGTGCAGGGTGGAGCTTAAGAAAGCAATTAGGAGAGCAAAGAGGGGATATGAGAAAGCTCTGGCTGGTAAAAGTAGGGAAAATCCCAAGATATTCTATAAGTATATCAAAGGGAAGAGGGTAACCAGGGAAAGAGTAGGGCCCATTAGGGACCAAGGGGACAATCTATGGGTGGAGCCAGAGGACATCCATAGAGTGTTGAAGGAATAATTCACACCCATCTTCACCCAAGAGAATGACAATGAAGGTATCAAACTCAGGGAGAGAGACTGCGAAGTTCTTAAGCAAATTGATATAGGAAGTGACAAGGTATTGGAGGTGCTGACAGGCTTAAGAATGGACAAATCTCCAGGTCTGGATGATTTGTGCCCCATACTGCTGAGGGAGGCAAGGGAAGAGATCGCAGGGGCTCTGACCCAAATTTTTAATTCCTCTCTGGCCGCGGGGGAGGTGCCAGAGGACTGGAGAACAGCTAATGTGGTTCCGCTATTTAAGAAGGGTTGTAGAGATAAGTCAGGGAACTACAGACCAGTGAGTCTCACGTCAGTGGTAGGGAAACTGTTGGAGAAAATTCTGAAGGATGGAATCTATCTCCACTTGGAGAGGCAAGGTTTGATCAGGGATAGTCAGCATGGCTTTGTCAGAGGGAGGTCATGCCTAACAAATGTGATTGAATGTTTTGAGGAGGTGACCAGGAGAGTGGATCGGGAGCAGCTGTTCCCCTTAGTCGAAGGGTCAGTCACAAGGGGGCATAAGTTCAAGGTGAGGGGCAGGAGGTTTAGGGGGGATGTGAGGAAAAGCTTTATTACCCAGAGGGTGGTGAGGGTCTGGAATGCGCTGCCTGGGAGGGTGGTGGAGGCGGGATGCCTCACATCCTTTAAAAAGTACCTGGATGAGCACTTGGCACATCATAACATTCAAGGCTATGGGCCAAG
Organism: Carcharodon carcharias; assembly: GCF_017639515.1. Lineage (NCBI taxonomy): Eukaryota > Metazoa > Chordata > Chondrichthyes > Lamniformes > Lamnidae > Carcharodon > Carcharodon carcharias. The sequence goes on along the minus strand of NC_054478.1, from coordinate 11,290,601 downwards.
TGCTTGTCAATGGGATTAGGTAGGTAGGTCAGGTGTTTCTCACGTGTCATTGCAGACTCGATGGGCCGAAGGGCCTCTTCTGCATTGTGATTTTGTGATTCTGTGATAGATTTTTGCATGTTAATGCTATCTAGGGATATGGGGTATGTGTGGGACAATGGGGTTGAGGTAGAGGAATGGCCATGATCTAGTTGAACGCTGGAGCAGGTTCAGTGGGCTGAATGGCCTACTCCTGCTCTTGTTTCCTGTGTTCTGAAATGTAGTCATGCTTCTCCCACTCCTGCTGCCTCCTGTTGTTGGTCATCTAACCCTGCAAGACAGAAATGTGTCAGTCTCATTTTGGTGATCTGGCTACATAAACAGCTGGCGATGTGTGCCATCTGTAGGATGTGGGTGCGGCACTGGTAATGTCACTGGACTAGCAATCCAGAGGCCCAAGCTAATGCTCTGGGAAAATGGGTATGAATCCCACCATGGAAGCTGGTGGAATTTAAATTTAAATCTAGTCTCAGTAATGGTGACCATGAAACAATCACCAATTCTGGTACAAACCCATCTGGGTCTCTAATGTCCTTTAGGGGAGGAAATCTGCTGTCCTTTCCCAGTCTCACCTACAGGTAACTCCAGGCCCACAGCAATGTGGTTGACTCTTAACTGCCCTCTGCAGTAGTTATAGTTCTGATAAACATAGGACTGTAGCTTTAAGAATAATCCTGTGTTGTAAGATTACATGATCTGTGTAAACCAATGAGTTATCAACGTGGGGAACCTCTCGGAGAGAGTTCTCCTTTAGTTATCGAGTTTGATGCACACATGTAGTTGCTGCTGCTGTCTTGTAAATAAAGTTAAATGTGACCACCAAGATCAACTCCATAACAAACTGGCAACGAGGATAAATCAGATCCAGTGCTATCCCTCGCCCAGTGATTGAACATAGAAACACAGAAACTAGGAGCAGGAATGGGCCATTCAGCCCTTTGAGCCTGCTCCGCCACTCATTATGATCATGGCTGATCATCCAACTCAATAGCCTGCTCCCGCTTTCTCCCCATATCCTCTGATCCCTTTCGACCCAAGAGCTTCTTGAAAACACACAATGTTTTGGCCTCAACTACTTTCTGTGGTAACGAATTCCACAGGCTCACCACTCTCTGGGTGAAGAAATTTCTCCTCATCTCACTCCTAAATGGTCTACCCCATATCCTCAGACTGTGATCCCTGGTTCTGGACTCCTCCTCCATCAGGAACATCCTTCCTGCATCTACCCTGTCTAGTCCTGTTAGAATTTTATAGGGTTCTATGAGATCCCCCCTCATTCTTCTGAACTCCAGCGAATATAATCCTAAACGACTCAATCTCTCCTCATATGTCAGTCCCGCCATCCCAGGAATCAGTCGGGTAAACCTTCGCTCCACTCCCTCCATAGCAAGAACACCTTTCCTCAGATAAGTAGACCAAAGCTGTACACAATATTCCACGTGTGATCTCACCAAGGCCCTGTATAATTGCAGCAAGACGTCCCTGTTCCTGTACTCGAGTCCTCTGGCTATGAAGGCCAACATACCATTTGCCTTCTTTACCGCCTGCTGCACCTGCATGCTTACCTTCAACGACTGGTGTACGAGGACACCCAGGTCTCGTTGCACATTCCCCTCTCTCAATTTATAGCCATTCAGATAATAATCTGCCTTCCTGTTTTTGCTACCAAAATGGATAACCTCACATTTATCCACATTATACTGCATCTGCCATGCATTTGCCTACTCACTCAGCTGGTCCAAATCACACTGAAGCATCTCTGCATCCTCCTCACAGCTCACCCTCCCACCCAGCTTTGTGTCATCTGCAAATTTGGAGATATTACATCTAAGATAATTAAAAAGGAAGGAAGGTATACTCATCCGAGGTGAAGTTGGCAGACCTGATCCCTTTGAACCAGCCACAAGCAACTGGTCTCAATATATAGAACATTTTGGGCAGAATCTTGCCCCCTCGGATGGTGTGTGGGCCCCACCAGCTTGGCGATGGGCGGGCAGCTGACCCCCAGCCCTGAAACGGGGCCGGCCCAGCGGCATCCCTGACGGGAAGCGTTATGCGCATCCTGTTCCGGGTGGGAGGGAATCCCTATCTGTCAAAGTGCGTTCCTTCGTGTGAAAGAGTGTACTGCTCCCTGAGGCAAAGTCCTGTCTCAGGGAGGATACTGAAAGTGGAAAAAACGTTAAAATTATTAACATGTCCCCCTCATGTGACAATGTCACACAAGATGGGACATGTTAATAAAAAACACATAAACTTTATTAATTTTTTACAAAATGGACATGAACATTCATCCCGCCAGTGGATGAAGTCTCATCAATAATCAGAAGCTGCTGGGGCTCCTGGCTTCAGACTGTGGCCCCTCCTGGCCTGTCCACCAGCCTTAAGGTTGGACGGGCAATTCTTTAATTACTTTAATTAACCTGGCCGCATGGGCCCTGTCTCCTTATGGGGTACGTGGAACATTCCTTGTTCCAGTCCTACTCTGGCCCCCTTCCACAACTCTTTCTCCAGTACATCGATGATTATTTCGGTGCTGCTTCATGCTCTCGTCGGGACTTGGAAAAAATTATTAATTTTGCTTCCAATCTCCACCCCTCCATCATTTTCACGTGGTCCATCTCTGACACTTCCCTTCCCTTCCTTGACCTCTCTGTCTCAATCTCTGGTGATAGACTGTCCACCAATATCCATTACAAACCTACCGGCTCCCACAGCTACCTCGACTACAGCTCCTCACACCCCGCTTCCTGTAAGGACTCCATCCCATTCTCTCAGTTCCTTCGCCTCCGTCACATCTGTTCCGATGATGCTACCTTCAAAAACAGTTCCTCTGACATGTCCTCCTTCTTCCTTAACCTAGGTTTTCCACCCATGGTCGTTGACAGGGCCCTCAACCGTGTCCAGCCCATCTCACGCGCATCCGCCCTCACGCCTTCTCCTCCCTCCCAGAAACATGATAGGGTCCCCCTTGTCCTCACTTATCACCTCACCAGCCTCCGCATTCAAAGGATCATCCTCCGCCATTTCCGCGAACTCCAGCATGATGCCATCACCAAACACATCTTCCCTTCACCCCCCCTATCGGCATTCCGTAGGGATCGTTCCCTCCAGGACACTCTGGTCCACTCCTCCATCACCCCCTACTCCTCAACCCCCACCCAAGGCACCTCCCCATGCCCACGCAAAAGATGTAACACCTGCCCCTTCACTTCCTCTATCCTCACCGTCCAAGTTGCTCCCAATGCAGTCTGCTCTACATTGGAGAGACCAAACGTAAACTGGGCGACCGATTTGTAGAACACCTGCGGTCTGTCCACAAGAAAGACCCAAACCTCCCTGTTGCTTGCCATTTTAACACTCCACCCTGCTCTCTTGTCCACATGTCTGTGCTTGCCCAACGCAACCTGGAGGAACAGCACCTCATCTTCCGACTAGGGACTTTACAGCCTTCTGGGCTGAATATTGAATCCAACAACTTTAGGTCTTGAACTCCCTCTTCCATCCCCACCCCCTTTCTGTTTCTTCCCCCTTCCTTTTGTTTTTTCCAATAAATTATATAGATTTTTCTTTTCCCATCTATTTCCATTATTTTTAAATATTTTTAAATCTTTTATGCTCTCCCCACTCCCACTAGAGCTATACCTTAATTCCCCAACCATCCATTCTTAATTAGCACATTCGTTTAGATAATATCACCAACTTCAACACCTCTGTGTTCTTTTGTCTGTGACATCTTTTGATGATCTGCTCCTATCACTGCTTGCTTGTCCCTACAACCACACCAACCCCCCCACTTCTCTCCCCCCACCCAAGAACCCCCCCACACACACCTTAAACCAGCTTATATTTCACCCCTCTCCTTGGATTCACCTAGTTCTGTTGAAGGGTCATGAGGACTCGAAACGTCAACTCTTTTCTTCTCCGCCGATGCTGCCAGACCTGCTGAGTTTTTCCAGGTAATTCTGTTTTTGTTTTGGATTTCCAGCATCCGCAGTTTTTTGTTTTTATCTCTGTTAATGGCCTCAGTTGGCCAGTGACAGGTCGGCGGCTGGACAGCTGATTTCACTGTCAGCCGCCTTTCTAAAAATTTAAAGGGACCGGGAAGACGTTGGGGGTTCCTCCTGACATCACCCCGCGTCATTTTCCCCTTGGTGAGCGGGTCCCACCCCCAAATCGCCAACAGGAAAATCTTGGCCCTTGAGTTCTCCTTTCAAGCCAGCGAAATCACAGGGGAGTAATAGGGGAGTGTTTGTGGGAGCACGAGCTACAGTTTAATTCACAGCTTGACAGCTCCCAGTGTCCCATTCGAAGTCTTTCAGTGAATTATTAGACCTTGTTCAGGGACATTTTCAACCCAAGCCCTCAGCCCAATGCAGAGGTTCAAATTCAATTCACGGAATGGAGAGCTGGGGGAGACCATTGCTACCTACTTGGTGACATTAAAACAACTAATGGAATATTGTGGATATCACTGAAACCCTGAATGATATGTTCAGGGATTGTTTGGTCTGTGGCGAGCAGGAAGACACTATCCAGCGAAGATTGCTGGCTGAAGTGAATCTTGACTTTAAGAAGGTGTTGGAAATAGCGCTGGTGAGGGAAAGCACGGTAAGGAATCCACAAGCAATTCAAGGGGCACAAAGTGACGCGGTTTTCCCAATTGGGCAGGAATGTTCAATGGAAAGAGGCACAAAAAGCCAGGACTCCGCTGCGAATTGGGAAACAGCCCCCGCTAACCGAAAAATGAGAAGAAACAGCTTAGCAGCAAAGTCAAAAATGGATTTTTATCGATACAGGAACAATCATACTCCTAACAATGGGCAATTTGAAAAGGTGGAGTGCTATTACTGTCACAGAACATTGAAACATTGCAAAGCGAGCTTTAAACAGGTCTCCAGGTGACAATCGATGTCCAATGAAGTTTAAAGTGTGGAAGAGCCAGAAACAACCAATCCTGACATTTATCCAATTTTTAACATGGAAGTCGGGAAGACAGAGCCAATCACTGTCACAGTGCAATTGAATGGTAAACCCTTAAACATGGAAGGAGATGTGGGTGCTTCTGCCACTGTAATAGGAGAACACACTTTTAGATATTTAAATAAAGATGATCAGTAATGAAATCTGGAACTAACATCTGCAAGGTTGAAAACATACACAGGTGAAGAAATCCAGGTAAAAGGTATCACCAGAGTAACTGTTTATTATAGACACCAAACAGCACAACTCCCAGTGATGGTGTTAGAAGGTAGAGGACCAAGACTTCTAGATCAAAATTGGTTGAGGGAAATTAACCTTGATTGGCCAGTGAGATTTCAAAAGGGAGTAGGAAGGGCTCCTGAGCTGGAAAAGGAACAAGACAAGGGGCTTCAGAAAGAGCCTGGAGAATCCAAGGACCACAACTGGATGACAAAGGAGTGTGTAGCCATTCAGCAACCCGAAGAAATGAAGACTGTCTGAAACAACGACATGGATAAACAGCAGAAGAAACTCAAGGAGACTCAAGATGAAGCAAGTGAGCTTCACAAAGCAAAGGAAAAGCTGTTGGAAGACTTTCATACATGACAAGGATCCCTCAGGTCAAAGCTTGTATCTCTGGAAAATTACAAAGAAAAGCAGGGAGAATTTAATGTCACTCTGAACAAACTGAAGAACCAGTTGGCAGAGAAGATGCAGCAATGTTCAAGGTTCCAGGAGGAAGCCAACAGATACAAGAAGGAGGCAGAAGAGCTGAAGAATTAACTGAATGAAGCTAATGAGGCTTTGAAAGTAAAAGGTGTCAAACTTTCCAAGGTGCGAGTAGATAATGAAGCTGTGGGTAGCTCAACTTCTATACTAAGACAAGTTGAGATTGCACCTAAGAGAAGTCTGGCCGACAGTGAAGTCAGCAAGAAGGCCAAGACTATATTCTGTAGTAGAAAGATGAAGACATGCAGGAAGAGGAGACAGAGTTACTGATGAGACACCATCTTCATACAAGACTAAGCCTGATACTTCCCAATTTGCAGGGGAAGGTGGAGAAAAGTCAAGGGAACCAAAAAGCAACTCATGATTTGCATAGTTGTGAGTGACAATTTACTGTTGGAGAAGCTGTATATGTAAGGGATTTCAGTGGAGGACTGAAGTGGTTACTGGTAAAGTAAGCTCTGTGACTGGACCTTTGTTGTACCATGTGGAAGTGGAGGGCCGAATCACCCATAAACATGTGGATCATTTAAGAAGAAGGGAGATACCCCAACAAAACGATGTTTCTCCTGTAACCATTATTGAACCTGTGGTTCCTGTTGAAGTTGCTCAGTCAACGACAGACATGCCCGATGTCTCTGTCGGAGTGGAAGACACTGAACTGCCTGTGCCTAATGAGGTTCCTGATGTTAATGCGGTTCCAGAGAGTTTGTTTCCTACAAAAGAATCTGAAGTTGTGGAGCTACAACATTCCACATGGATCAGGAAACAATCTGAAAGACAACTTTAATTTTGTTGTCTTTGTAAATATTGTAATGTCGTGGGATAAATATCCTTGCAGATACAAAATGTACAGAAAAGTTAAAGTGAAAGGAATGTAGTAATTATAGTTCTGATAAATGTAGGACTGTAGCTTTAATAATAATCCTGTGTTGTAAGAGCACATGATCTGTGCAAGCCAATGAGTTAGCAGCACGGGGACCCTCGAGGAGAGAGATCTTCTTCAGTTATGAAGTTTGATGCACACGTGTAGCTGCTCCTACTGTCTTGTAAATAAAGTTCAATGTGTCCACCAAAAAAAGTTGCCTGGAAGATCAACTCTATAACACCTCTGAAATGGCTGAGCAAGTAAACGCGCAATTAGGGATGGGCAACAAGTGCTGGTGAAGCCAATGACGTCCATGCCCCATGAAAGGATAAAGAAAAGAGAAAGGGTGTGAAGTGACTGTAAGGTATGAGTCCTGGTTGACAGAGGTCATTGATAGGTGAGCGTCAGGCATGTGGTGAGGCTACTGGTGCAGCTGGTAGGATACGGTATGTGCAGACAAATTCACTGACCTTGGCCACTCTTGAGAGATCTGTGATCATTGCTCCTGACACTGGACTCCATGGCTATCTGCTCCTAGCTCTTTTTGAGTGTGTGCCTGGCAGCCTCGAAAAGTTACAGGACATCTCTCCTCCTTTCTACCACGGCATACAGTACACAGTCAGAAAACCTTGGAGGTTATTCTCTCCCATGTCCCATCATTCTTCACTGTTTACGGAAAAGATTCACTCCCTACATGACTGCGAGCACCTGCTCCATCTACAGTGCAGCTCCCCTTTAATAGGGGCAGACTAGCTTTAAATGGTAATAGTCACACACAATATTGACCAATGCTCATAGATCAGGCCAATTCACCACATAGGCCGCAATGGCTGGACTGCTGAGGTCTATATAATGAGCTAGCAACAAACGTTAGCAAAACTGACTGCATATCGAACAACAAGCAGATGTCAATCATCATCACCAGGAACAAGGGCTAATCACCATCACCAGGAAACACGGGCTAATCACCATCACCGGGAAACAAGGGCTAATCACCATCACCAGGAAACACGGGCTAATCACCATCACCAGGAAACACGGGCTAATCACCATCACCGGGAAACAAGGGCTAATCTCCATCACCAGGAAACATGGCCTAATCACCATCACCGGGAAACAAGGGCTAATCACCATCACCAGGAAACACGGGCTAATCACCATCATCAGGAAACAAGGGCTAATCACCATCATCAGGAAACAAGGGCTAATCACCATCACCGGGAAACAAGGGCTAATCACCATCACCAGGAAACACGGACTAATCACCATCACCAGGAAACACGGGCTAATCACCATCACCGGGAAACAAGGGCTAATCACCATCACCAGGAAACAAGGGCTAATCACCAGCACCAGGAAACAAGGGCTAATCACCATCACCGGGAAACAAGGGCTAATCACCATCACCAGGAAACAAGGGCTAATCACCATCACCAGGAAACACGGGCTAATCACCATCACTGGGAAACACGGGCTAATCAGCATGACCGGGAAACACGGGCTAATCACCATCACCGGGAAACAAGGGCTAATCACCATCACCAGGAAACAAGGGCTAATCACCATCACCGGGAAACACGGGCTAATCACGATCACCAGGAAACAAGGGCTAATCACCATCAGCGGGAAACAAGGGCTAATCACCATCACCGGGAAACAAGGGCTAATCACCATCACCGGGAAACAAGGGCTAATCACCATCACCAGGAAACAAGGGCTAATCACCATCACCGGGAAACACGGGCTAATCACCATCACCGGGAAACACGGACTAATCACCATCACCAGGAAACACGGGCTAATCACCATCACTGGGAAACAAGGGCTAATCTCCATCACCAGGAAACAAGGGCTAATCACCATCACCAGGAAATACGGGCTAATCACCATCACCGGGAAACAAGGGCTAATCACCATCACCAGGAAATACGGGCTAATCACCATCACCGGGAAACAAGGGCTAATCACCATCACCGGGAAACACGGGATAATCACCATCACCGAGGGACACGGGTTAATCACCATCACCGGGAAATACGGGTTAATCACCATCACCGGGAAACACGGGATAATCACCATCACCGGGAAACACAGACTGATCACCATCATCGGGAAACACAGGTTAATCACCATCACCGGGAAACACGGAATAATCACCATCACCGGAAAACACGCGCTAATCACCATCACCAGGAAACACGGGTTAATCACCATCACCGGGAAACACGGGTCATTCATCTTCACCGGGATACACAGGCTAATCACCAGCACTGGGACACACAGGCTAATCAGCATCATCGGGAAACATGGATTAATCACCATCACCAGGAGACACAGGTCAATCATCATCATCAGGAAACACAGGTTAATCACCATCACCGAGAAACACGGAATAATCGCTATCACTAGGAAATATGAGTCAATCACCATCATTGATAACACGGGTTAATCACAATCACTGGCAAACACGAGTCAATCACCATCACCGGGAAATGCGGGTGAATCACCATCACCAGGAAACACGGGATAATCACTATCACCGAAAAACACGGGTTAATCACCATCCCTGGGAAAAATGAGTCAATCACGATCACCAGGATACACAGGTTAATCACCATCATCGGGGAACATGGGTTAATCACCATCGCCGGGGAACACAGGCTAATCACCATCACCGGGAAACGCGGGTTAATAACCATCACTAGGGAACACAGGTTAATCATTAACACCGAGAAAAACTGGTTAATCACAATCACTCGGAAAAACAAGTCAATTACTATCACCAGGAGACAGGTGAATCCCCATCATTGGGAAAAATGAGTTAATCACCATCACAGAGAAAAATGGATTAATCACCAGCATCGAGAAACGTGGGTGAATCACCATCACCGGGAAACACGGGTTAATAACCATCACTAGGAAACACGAGTAAATCACCCTCACCAGGAAACGCGGGTTAATCACCATCACTCGGAAAAACGAGTCAATTACCATCACCGGGAGACACAGGTGAATCACTGTCATCAGGAAACACGGGTTAATAACCATCATTAGGAAACACGAGTAAATCACCCTCAGTGGGAAACACGGGTTAATCACTATCGCCGGGAAACAATGGTTAATCACTATCGCCGGGAAACAATGGTTAATCACTATCGCCGGGAAACACGGGTTAATCACCATCACCGGGAAACACAGGTTAATCATTATCAACGAGGAAACACAGCTTAATAACCATCGCTGAAAAACACGGGTCAATCACCCTCATCGGGAAACACGAGTTAATCACCATCACCGGAAAATGAGGGTTAATCACCATCACCAGGAGAAACAGGTGAACCAGCATCACCAGGAAACACGGATTAACCACCATCACTGCGAAACACGAGTCAATCACCCTCACCAGGAAACACGGGATAATCACTATCACCAGGGTACACGAGTTAATCACCATCACCGGGGAACACAGGCTAATCACCATCACCGGGGAACACAGGCTAATCACCATCACCGGGAAACATGGGTTAATAACCATTACCAGGAAACACGGGTTAATCACCATCACCAAGAGACACGGGTAAATCACCATCAACGGGAAACACGGGTTAATCACCATCACCAGGAAACATGGGTGAATCACCATCAACGGGAAAAGCGGCTTAATCACCATCACCGGAAACACGGGTTAATAACCATCGCCGAGAAACACTGGTTAATAACCATCACCGAGAAACACTGGTTAATAACCATCGCCGAGAAACACTGGTTAATCACCATCACATGGAAAAACGCGTCAATCACCATCACCAAGAGACACAGGAGAACCACCATCATCGGGAAACACGGGTTAATCACCATCACCGGGAAACACGGATGAATCACTATCACCGGGAAACGCGGGTTAATCACCATCACTAGGGAACACAGGTTAATCACTAACACCAAGAAAAACTGGTTAATCACAATCACTCAGAAAAACAAGTCAATTACCATCACCAGGAGACACAGGTGAATCCCCATCATCGGGAAAAATGGGTTAATCACCATCACCGGGAAACATGGATTAATCACCAGCATCGAGAAATGTGTGTGAATCACCATCACCGGGAAACACGGGTTAATCACCATCATCGGGAAACAGAGGTTAATAACCATCACTAGGAAACACGAGTAAATCACCCTCACTGGGAAACGCGGGTGAATCACCATCACCAGGAAACAATGGTTAATCACTATCGCCGATAAACATGTGTTAATCACCATCACTCGGAAAAACGAGTCAATTACCATCACCAGGAGACACAGGTGATCCAGCATCACCAGGAAACACGGGTTAACCACCATCACCGGGAAACACGGGTTAATCACTATCACCAGGGTACACGAGTTAATCACCATCACCGAAAATGAGGGTTAATCACAATCACTGGGAAACACGGGTTAATCACTATCACCAGGGTACACGAGTTAATCACCATCACCGAAAATGAGGGTTAATCACCATCATCGGGACACACAGGTTAATCATCATCACTGAGAAACCTGAGTTAATCACAATCACCAAGAAACACGGGTTAATCACCTACATTAGGGAACATGGATTAAGCACCATCACAAGGAAACGTGGGTTAATTACCATCAACGGGAACACAGGTTAATCACCATCACAGGGAAACATGGGTTTATCTTCAGCAATCGATCTCACGGGTTAATCACCATCACCAGGAAACATGAGTTAATCACCATCACGAGAAACACTGGTTAATCACCATCACTGGGGAACATAGGTCAGTCACCATTACAGAGGAACACAGGTTAATCACCGACATCGGGGAACACGGGTTAAGCAGCATCACAAGGAAACGTGGGTTAATCACCATCAGCAGGAAGCACAGGTTAATCACCATCACCGGGAAACATGGGTGAATAACCATCACCAGGAAACATGAGTTAATAACCATCACGAGAAACACGAGTTAATCGCCATCACCGAGAAACCCGGGTTAATAGCCATCACTGAGAAACATGCGTTAATCACCATCACTGAGAAACACGGGTTAATCACCATCACTGAGAAACATGCGTTAATCACCATCACTGAGAAACATGCGTTAATCACCATCACTGAGAAACACGGGTTAATCACCATCACTGAGAAACATGCGTTAATCACCATCACTGAGAAACACGGGTTAATCACCATCACTGAGAAACATGCGTTAATCAGCATCACTGAGAAACACGTGCTAAGCACCATCACCGAGAAACACGGGTTAATCACCATCACCAAGGAACACGGGTTAATCACCATCACTGTGCCCATTTTCAAACTTTCACATTTAATAACCTCAGTATCTGCAATTTTGTTCCTTGGAATGCAAGAGCCTAACAAACCATCTGTAAAGCCTGCACTCATCTTGCTATCTGCAACTGAAATCTGTTTCATTACGGGGACTAAAACCTGCCCTGTTCTTGCCTAATCTAACCCTCGGTAACCCAGATTCACTCAGGCTCAGCCACAGAATCCTGGTGACTCGGTCTCTCCTTGTCTGTCAATCACTTGTTGCTCAGAGCTCACCCTGGCAATGCAATTGTGTATAAAAAATATCATAATGACATATAATATTATCATATCACACATTCAATCTGTGGATTCATTCCACAACATGACTAAAGCAGGTTGTATTCACTCTCAAAGCGAGTTAATGTGTGACGATGGACAGGTACAAACCTCTCATCATGGAGCCTGGACTCAAGTCAAGACATGACTCAAATTTTACGAGGTATTGTGGGAGCTATACTGTGTATCTATCCCCGTGCTGTACCTGTACTGGGAGTGTTTGATGGGGACAGTGTAGAGGGAGATTTACTCTGTATCTAACCCCGTGCTGTACCTGTCCTGGGAGTGTTTGATGGGGACAGTGTAGAGGGAGATTTACTCTGTATCTAACCCCGTGCTGTACCTGTCCTGGGAGTGTTTGATGAGGACAGTGTAGAGGGAGATTTACTCTGTATCTAACCCCGTGCTGTACCTGTCCTGGGAGTGTTTGATGGGGACAGTGTAGAGGGAGCTTTACTCTGTACCTAACCCCGTGCTGTACCTGTCCTGAGAGTGTTTGATGGGGACGGTGTAGAGGGTGCTTTACTCTGTATCTAACCTCGTGCTGTACCTGTCCTGGGAGTGTTTGATGGGGACGGTGTACAGGGAGCTTTACTCTGTATCTAACCCCGTGCTGTACCTGTCCTGGGAGTGTTTGATGGGGACAGTGTAGAGGGAGCTTTACTCGGTATCTAACACAGTTTATTGTACTGTGTCTGATGAACTTTAGGATTTTCAATGTGCTGAGTAGCTGCTTTTTCTAGATATTGTTAATTATTGTTTCCATCATGTTCTGTCCCCTGCACTGTTAGTCTATTTAAAAAAATTTCCAATAATTAATCTTTTCCAATCCATCTTATCCACTTGAAGCCAATTAATATTTATTTCGTTTTTACAGTGAAGCAAATTCAGCCAATAAGATCAAGATTTGATGCAGCAACACAGTAATTGAAACAGTTCTTAGCCTGAACTGATGTTTCTGATCAGCATCATATGATGTGATGTTATTGAGTCCTGACCGGGCAGTTGGCAGTCCGATGGAGGCAAGGAGTTTACAGCCACATTTGGGCAGTGAGTGGATAATGCAGATAATTCAGTGGCTGTGTTTACAACAGATGAGAAACAGCAATGAGCAGCTGAACAAGTTAATGGTCTGATTGAATGATTGGCTGCTCAGGTGTTCAGTGAATTTTACTCTGTGAATTGTGAACGAGACCAGCCTGGAATCATTGACCGACAGAGCTCGTATTTGATCATTAACCCTTGTTATTCCCGATTCAGTCAAATCTCAGAAAACACAGCGAAAATGCAGGAAAAGACTGGATCTGGAGGGGATATCATGAGGGAAAATCACACTGGGATGGAGATCGATCAGCAGTGAATCCCTGGATCAGACAGTGGGAGAAAGATTTGGGAGAGTCAGTAGTTAGGCAGGGACATGGGCTGACTGTGATATTCAGGTCAGTCAGGAAATGGTAATTGGGTGATTTTCTGTTCCTGAAAATTTCTGGTGAGAACCTTTTCTGTTACAAAAGAGCGAAGACATATCCTCGGGACTCACAGAAAGCTCGCGGAGAAAATGCCCCAGGCCTGTTCTCAACTGTCTGAACGCCACCACCAGGTTCCTGCTTTCTGCACCTCATGGCTTAGAATGAAAGAGTTTCATCAAAGACTCTCCACCCAGCTGAAATTTGACACTGTTCTCTTGCAAACTTTTTTCTGTCTGACTGCCAGAAGTGAAAATATTGAAAGTTCCTGGGCTTTTGGAGCCAGTGAGTTTTTCAATGGCACTTTCATTACACCAGACAAGCTTAGAGGCATAAAAAAAGACATGAAGCAGCCAAGAATCATTTAGTCAATATCGGAACTAATGTCCTCAGCTTCTGCCGGCAGCTCTCGGCCAGGTTTAACATTAATTACAACAGCAGTGACAATCAGAAATCAGCCAGAAACCAGATAAGGAGACAGATTCTCACACACACTGACTCTCACTGGGACACAGTTCCACACACACTGACTCTCACTGGGGTAAAGTCCAACACACACTGACTCTCACTGGGACACAGTTCCACACACACTGACTCTCACTGGGGTATAGTCCAACACACACTGACTCTCACGGGGGTACAGTCCAACACACACTGACACTCACTGGGGTACAGTCCAACACACACTGACTCTCACGGGGGTACAGTCCCACACACACTGACTCTCACTGGGGTACAGTTCCACACACACTGACTCTCACTGGGGTACAGTTCCATCCAAACTGACACTCACTGGGGTACAGTTCCACAAACACTGACTCTCATTGGGGTACATTTACACACGCACTGTCTCTCACTGGTGTACAGTTCCACAGAAAACAAGCTCTCACTGGGGTACAGTTCCACACAAACGGTCTCTCACTGGGGTACAGTTCCTCACTCACTGACTCTCACTGGGGTACAGTTCCACACACACTGACTCTCACTGGGACACAGTTCCACACACACTGACTCTCACTGGGGTAAAGTCCAACACACACTGACTCTCACTGGGACACAGTTCCACACACACTGACTCTCACTGGGGTATAGTCCAACACACACTGACTCTCACGGGGGTACAGTCCAACACACACTGACACTCACTGGGGTACAGTCCAACACACACTGACTCTCACGGGGGTACAGTCCAACACACTCTGACTCTCACTGGGGTACAGTTCCACACACACTGACTCTCACTGGGGTACAGTTCCATCCAAACTGACACTCACTGGGGTACAGTTCCACAAACACTGACTCTCATTGGGGTACATTTACACATGCACTGTCTCTCACTGGTGTACAGTTCCACAGAAAACAAGCTCTCACTGGGGTACAGTTCCACACAAACGGTCTCTCACTGGGGTACAGTTCCTCACTCACTGACTCTCACTGGGGTACAGTTCCACACACACTGACTCTCACTGGGGTACAGTTCCACACACACTAACAATCCATGGAGTACAGCTCCACACAAACAGACTCTCACTGGGATACAATTCGACACACACTGACTCTCACTGGGATAAAGATCCACACATACTGACAATCACTGGTGTACAGTTCCATCCACACTGACAATCACTCGGATACAGTTCCACACACGATGACTCTCACACTGGGGTACAGTTCGACAGAAAATTCGCTCTCACTGGGGTACAGTTCCACACACACTGACTCTCACTGGGGTACAGTCACACACACTGACTCTCACTGGGTTACAATTCCACACACACTGACTCTCACTGGGGTACAGTCCCAAACACACTGACTCTCACTGGGGTACAGTCCCACACACACTAACTCTCACTGGGGTACAGTTCCACACACACTGACTCTGACTGGTGTACAATCCCACACACACTGAATCTCACTGGGGTACAATTCCACACACACTGACTCTCACTGGGGTACAGTTCACCACACACTGACTCCCACTGGGGTACAGTCCCACACACACTGACTCTCACTGGGGTACAGTCCCACACACACTGACTCTCACTGAGGTACAGTCCCACACACACTGACTCCCACTTGGTTACAGTTCCACACACACTGACTCTCACTGAGGTACAGTCCCACACACACTGACTCCCACTTGGTTACAGTTCCACACACACTGACTCTCACTGGGGTACAGTTCCATCCAAACTGACACTCACTGGGGTACAGTCCAACACACACTGACTCTCACTGGGGTAAAGTGCCACACACACTGACACACACTGGGGTACAGTTCCGCAGAAAACTCGCTCTCACTGGGGTACAGTTCCACACACACTGTCTCTCACTGGGATACAGTCCACAAACACTGACCATCAATGGTGTACAATTCCACACACACTGACTCTCAAGGGGGTACAGTCCCACACACACTGACTCTCACTGGGGTACATTTACACACACACTGACTCTCACTGGGGTACAGTCCCACACACACTGAATCTCACTGGGGTACAATTCCACACAAACTGACATCCACTGGGGTACAGGCCCAGACACACTGACACACAGTTCTGTCGAAGGGTCATGAGGACTCGAAACGTCAACTCTTTTCTTCTCCGCCGATGCTGCCAGACCTGCTGAGTTTTTCCAGGTAATTCTGTTTTTGTTTTGGATTTCCAGCATCCGCAGTTTTTTTGTTTTTATACAGTTCAAAACAAACTGACTCCCACTGGTGTACAGTCCCACACACACTGACTCTAACTGGGGTACAATTTTAAACACACTGACACTCACTTGGGTACAGTTCCATCCACAATGACACTGACTGGGGTACAGTTCCACACGCACTGACACTCACATGGGGTAAAGTTCCACACACACTGACTCTCACTGGGGTACAGTTCCACACACACTGACAAACACTGGGGGATAGTTCCACACACAATTTCTCTCACTGGGTTCAGTTCCACAGAAATCCCGCTCTCACTGGGGTACAGTTCCACACAAACGGAGTCTCACTGGGGTACCGTCCCAAACACACTGACTCTCACAGGAGTACAGTTCCAAATACACTGACTCTCACTGGGGTACAGTCCCACACACACTGACTCTCACTGGGGTACAATTCCACACACACTGACACTCACTGGGGTACAGTTCCACACACATTGACTCCCACTGGTGTACAGTCCCACACACACTGACTCTCACTTGGGTACAGTACCACACACACTGACTCTCACTGGGGTACAATTCCACACACACTTACAGTCACTGGGGTACAGATCCACACACACTGACACTCACTGGGGTACATTTCTACACACACTGTCTCTCACTGGGGTACAGTACCACAGAAAACTCGCTCTCACTGGGGTACAGTTCCACACAAACGGACACTCACTGGTTACAGTTCCTCATTCATTTACTCTCACTGGGGTACAGTTCCACACACACTGACTCTCACTGGGATACAGTTCCACACACACTGACTCTCACTGGGATACTGTTCCACACAAACAGACTCTCACTGGGGTACAGTTCCACACACAGTTACAATCACTGTGGTACAGCTCCACACACACACAGCTTCTCACTGGGATACAGTTCCACACATACTGACAATCACTGGGGTACTTTTCCATCCACAGTGACACTCACTGTGGTACAGTTCCACACACGCTGACTCTCACACTGGGGTACAGTTCCACAGAAAATTCGCTCTCAATGGGGTACAGTTCCACAGACACTGTCTCTCACTGTGGTACAGTCCCACACACACTGACACTAAATGGTGTACAATTCCACAAACACTGACTCTCACTGGGGTACAGTCCAACACAGACTGACTATCACTGGGGTACAATTCAACACACACTGACTCTCACTGGGGTACAGTCCCACACACACTGACTCTCACTGGGGTACAGTCCCACACACACTGACTCTCACTGGGGTACAATTCCAAATACACTGACTCTCACTGGGGTACAGTTCCACACACACTGACTCCTACTGGGGTGCAGTCCCACACACACTGTCTCTCACTGGGGTACAGTCCCACACACACTGACTCTCCCTGGGGTACAATTCCACACACACTGACTCTAAATGGGGTACATTTCCACACAAACTGACTCTCACTGCGGTACAGTACCAAACACACTGACTCTCACTGGGGTACAATTCCACACACACTGACTCTCACTGGGGTACAGTTCCACACACACTGACTCTCACTGGGGTACAGTCCCACACACAATGACTCTCACTGGGGTACAGTTCCACACACACTGACAAACACTGATGTACAGTCCCACACACACTGACTCTCATTGGGGTACAGTCCCACACACACTGACTCTCACTGTGGTACAATTCCATGCACAATGACTCTCACTGGGGTACAGTTCCACACACTCTGACTCTCACTGTGGTACAGACCCACACACACAGAATCTCATTGGGGTACAATTACACACACACTGATTCTCACTGGAGTACAGTCCCACATACACTGACTCTTACTGGGGTACAATTCCACAAACACTGACTTTCACTGGGGTACAATTCCACACACACTGACTGTCACTGAGGTATAGTTCCGCACACACTGACTCTCACTGGGGTACAGTCCCACTCACACTGACTCTCATTGGGGTACAGTTTCACACACACTGACTCCCACTGGGGTATAGTTCCATCCACACTGACACTCACTGGGGTACAGATCCACACACACTGACACACACTGGGGTACATTTCCACACACACTGACACACACTGGGGTACATTTCCACACACACTGTCTCTCACTGGGGTAAAGTTCCACAGAAAACTTGCTGTCACTGGGGTAGAGTTCCACACAAACGGACTCTCACTGGGGTACAGTTCCTCACTCACTGACTCTCACTGGGGTACAGTTCCACACATACTGACTCTCACTGGAGTAAATTTCCAAACACAATGACTCTCACTGGGGTACAGTCACACAAACAATGACTCTCACTGTGGTACATTTTGACACACACTGACTCTCACTGGGGTACATTTCCATCCACACTGACACTCACTGGGGTACAGTTCCACACACACTGACAATAACTGGGGTACATTTCCACACACACTGTCTCTCACTGGGGTACAGTACCACAGAAATCTCGCTCTCACTAGGGTACAGTTCCACACAAATGGACACTCACTGGGGTACAGTTCCTTATTCACTTACTCTCACTGGGGTACAGTTCCACACACACTGACTCTCACTGGGGTACAGTTCCATCCACAATGACACTGACTGGGGTACAGTTCCACACGCACTGACACTCACTGGGGTACAATTCAACACACACTGACTCTCACTGGGGTACAGTCCAGCACACACTGACTCTCACTGGGGTACAGTCCCACACACACTGACTCTCACTGGGGTACAATTCCACATACACTGACTCTCACTGGGGTACAGTTCCACACACACTGACTCCTACTGGTGTACACTTCCACACACACTGACTCTCACTGGGGTGCAGTCCCACACACACTGACTCTCACTGAGGTACAGTCCCACACACACTGACTCTCACTGGGGTACAGTTTCGCACACACTGACTCTCACTGGGGTACAGTTCCATCCACACTGACACTCACTGGCGTACAGTACCAAAGAAAACTCGCTCTCACTGGGGTACAGTTACACACAAACCGACTCTCACTGGGGTACAGTTCCTCACTCACTGACTTTCACTGGGGTACAGTTCCACAAACACTGAGTCTCACTGGGATACTGTTCCACACACACAGACTCTCACTGGGGTACAGTTCCACACACACTTACAATCACTGGGGTACAGCTCCACACACACACTGACTCTCACTGGGGTACAATTCCACATACACTGACTCTCACTGGGGTACAGTCCAACACACACTGACTCTCACTGGGGTAAAGTGCCACACACACTGACTCTCACACTGGGGTACAGTTCCGCAGAAAACTCGCTCTCACTGGGGTACAGTTCCACACACACTGTCTCTCACTGGGATACAGTCCACAAACACTGACCATCAATGGTGTACAATTCCACAAACACTGACACTCACTGGGGTACATTTCCACACACACTGACTCTCAAGGGGGTACAGTCCCACACACACTGACTCTCACTGGGGTACATTTACACACACACTGACTCTCACTGGGGTACAGTCCCACACACACTGAATCTCACTGAGGTACAATTCCACACACACTGACATCCACTGGGGTACAGGCCCAGACACACTGACTCTCACTGACGTACAAATCCACACACACTGACTCTCACTGGGGTACAGTCCCACACACACTGACTCACACTGGGGTACAGTCCCACACACACTGACTCTAACTGAGGTACACTCCCACACACACTGACTCTCACTGGTGTACAATTCCTCATAAACTGACTCTCACTGGGGTACAGTTCAAAACAAACTGACTCCCACTGGTGTACAGTCCCACACACGCTGACTCTCACTGGGGTACAATTCTAAACACACTGACACTCACTGGGGTACAGTCACACATGCAATGACTCTCACTGGGGTACAGTCCAACACACACTGACTCTCACTGTGGTACAGTTCCACACACACTGACTCTCACTGGGGTACAGTTCCATCCACAATGACACTGACTGGGGTACAGTTCCACACGCACTGACACTCACTGGGGTACAGTTCCACACACACTGACTCTCACTGGGGTACAGTTCCACACACACTGACAAACACTGGGGGATAGTTCCACACACAATTTCTCTCACTGGGTTCAGTTCCACAGAAATCCAGCTCTCACTGGGGTACAGTTCCACACAAACGGAGTCTCACTGGGGTACAGTCCCAAAAACACTGACTCTCACAGGAGTACAGTTCCAAACACACTGACTCTCACAGGGGTACAGCCCCACACACACTGAATCTCACTGGTGTACAGTTCCACACACACTGAATCACACTGGTGTCCAGTCCCACACACACTGACAGTCACTGGTGTACAGTCCCACACACACTGATTCTCACTGAGGTACAGTCCCACACACACTGTCTCTCAATGGGGTACAGTTTCACACACACTGACTCTCCATGGGGACAGTCCATCCACACTGACACTCAGTGGGGTACAGATTCACACACACTGACACACACTGGGGTACATTTCCACACCCACTGTCTCTCACTGGGGTACAGTTCCACAGAAAACTCGCTCTCTCTGGGGTACAGTTCCACACAAATGGACTCGCAAAGGGGTACAGTTCCTCAATCACTGAATCTCACTGGGGTACAGTTCCACACATACTGACTCTCACTGGGGTAAATTTCCACACACACTGACTCTCAATGGGGTACAGTCCCACACACACTGACTCGCACTGGAGTACAATTCCATACACATTGACTCTCACTGGGGTACATTTACACACACACTGACTCTCACTGGGGTACAGTCCCACACACACTTACTCTCACTGGGGTACAGTTCCACACACACTGACTCTCACTGGGGTACAGTTCCATCCACAACGACACTGACTGGGGTAGAGTTCCACACGCACTGACACTCACTGGGGTAAAATTCAACACACACTGACTCTCACTGGGGTACAGTCCAGCACACACTGACTCTCACTGGGGTACAGTCCCACACACACTGACTCTCACTGGGGTACAATTCCACATACACTGACTCTCACTGGGGTACAGTTCCACACACACTGACTCCTACTGGTGTACACTTCCACACACACTGACTCTCACTGGGGTGCAGTCCCACACACACTGACTCTCACTGAGGTACAGTCCCACACACACTGTCTCTCACTGGGGTACAGTTTCACACACACTGACTCTCACTGGGGTACAGTTCCATCCACACTGACACTCACTGGCGTACAGTACCAAAGAAAACTCGCTCTCACTGGGGTACAGTTCCTCACTCACTGACTCTCACTGGGGTACAGTTCCACAAACACTGAGTCTCACTGGGATACTGTTCCACACACACAGACTCTCACTGGGGTACAGTTCCACACACACTTACAATCACTGGGGTACAGCTCCACACACACACTGACTCTCACTGGGGTACAATTCCACATACACTGACTCTCACTGCGGTACAGTCCAACACACACTGACTCTCACTGGGGTAAAGTGCCACACACACTGACTCTCACACTGGGGTACAGTTCCGCAGAAAACTCGCTCTCACTGGGGTACAGTTCCACACACACTGTCTCTCACTGGGATACAGTCCACAAACACTGACCATCAATGGTGTACAATTCCACAAACACTGACACTCACTGGGGTACATTTCCACACACACTGACTCTCAAGGGGGTACAGTCCCACACACACTGACTCTCACTGGGGTACATTTACACACACACTGACTCTCACTGGGGTACAGTCCCACACACACTGAATCTCACTGGGGTACAATTCCACACACACTGACATCCACTGGGGTACAGGCCCAGAAACACTGACTCTCACTGAGGTACAAATCCACACACACTGACTCTCACTGGGGTACAGTCCCACACAGACTGACTCTCACTGGGGTACAGTCCCTCACACACTGACTCTAAATGAGGTACACTCCCACACACACTGACTCTCACGGGGGTACAATTCCTCATAAACTGACTCTCACTGGGGTACAGTCCCACACACACTGAATCTCACTGGGGTACAATTCCACACACACTGACATCCACTGGGGTACAGGCCCAGACACACTGACTCTCACTGAGGTACAAATCCACACACACTGACTCTCACTGGGGTACAGTCCCACACACACTGACTCACACTGGGGTACAGTCCCACACACACTGACTCTAACTGAGGTACACTCCCACACACACTGACTCTCACTGGTGTACAATTCCTCATAAACTGACTCTCACTGGGGTACAGTTCAAAACAAACTGACTCCCACTGGTGTACAGTCCCACACACGCTGACTCTCAGTGGTGTACAATTCTAAACACACTGACACTCACTGGGGTACAGTCACACATGCAATGACTCTCACTGGGGTACAGTCCAACACACACTGACTCTCACTGTGGTACAGTTCCACACACACTGATTCTCACTGGGGTACAGTTCCATCCACAATGACACTGACTGGGGTACAGTTCCACACGCACTGACACTCACTGGGGTACAGTTCCACACACACTGACTCTCACTGGGGTACAGTTCCACACATACTGACTCTCACTGGGGTAAATTTCCACACACACTGACTCTCACTGGGGTACAGTCCCACACACACTGACTCGCACTGGAGTACAATTCCATACACATTGACTCTCACTGGGGTACATTTACACACACACTGACTCTCACTGGGGTACAGTCCCACACACACTTACTCTCACTGGGGTACCATTCCACACACACTGACTCTCACTGGGGTACAGTTCCATCCACAATGACACTGACTGGGGTAGAGTTCCACACGCACTGACACTCACTGGGGTACAATTCAACACACACTGACTCTCACTGGGGTACAGTCCAGCACACACTGACTCTCACTGGGGTACAGTCCCACACACACTGACTCTCACTGGGGTACAATTCCACATACACTGACTCTCACTGGGGTACAGTTCCACACACACTGACTCCTACTGGTGTACACTTCCACACACACTGACTCTCACTGGGGTGCAGTCCCACACACACTGACTCTCACTGAGGTACAGTCCCACACACACTGACTCTCACTGGGGTACAGTTTCACACACACTGACTCTCACTGGGGTACAGTTCCATCCACACTGACACTCACTGGCATACAGTACCAAAGAAAACTCGCTCTCACTGGGGTACAGTTACACACAAACCGACTCTCACTGGGGTACAGTTCCTCACTCACTGACTCTCACTGGGGTACAGTTCCACAAACACTGACTCTCACTGGGATACTGTTCCACACACACAGACTCTCACTGGGGTACAGTTCCACACACACTTACAATCACTGGGGTACAGCTCCACACACACACTGACTCTCACTGGGGTACAATTCCACATACACTGACTCTCACTGGGGTACAGTCCAACACACACTGACTCTCACTGGGGTAAAGTGCCACACACACTGACTCTCACACTGGGGTACAGTTCCGCAGAAATCTCGCTCTCACTGGGGTACAGTTCCACACACACTGTCTCTCACTGGGATACAGTCCACAAACACTGACCATCAATGGTGTACAATTCCACAAACACTGACACTCACTGGGGTACATTTCCACACACACTGACTCTCAAGGGGGTACAGTCCCACACACACTGACTCTCACTGGGGTACATTTACACACACACTGACTCTCACTGGGGTACAGTCCCACACACACTGAATCTCACTGGGGTACAATTCCACACACACTGACATCCACTGGGGTACAGGCCCAGACACACTGACTCTCACTGAGGTACAAATCCACACACACTGACTCTCACTGGGGTACAGTCCCACACAGACTGACTCTCACTGGGGTACAGTCCCTCACACACTGACTCTAACTGAGGTACACTCCCACACACACTGACTCTCACTGGGGTACAATTCCTCATAAACTGACTCTCACTGGGGTACAGTCCCACACACACTGAATCTCACTGGGGTACAATTCCACACACACTGACATCCACTGGGGTACAGGCCCAGACACACTGACTCTCACTGAGGTACAAATCCACACACACTGACTCTCACTGGGGTACAGTCCCACACACACTGACTCTAACTGAGGTACACTCCCACACACACTGACTCTCACTGGGGTACAATTCCTCATAAACTGACTCTCACTGGGGTACAGTTCAAAACAAACTGACTCCCACTGGTGTACAGTCCCACACACGCTGACTCTCACTGGGGTACAATTCTAAACACACTGACACTCACTGGGGTACAGTCACACATGCAATGACTCTCACTGGGGTACAGTCCAACACACACTGACTCTCACTGTGGTACAGTTCCACACACACTGACTCTCACTGGGGTACAGTTCCATCCACAATGACACTGACTGGGGTACAGTTCCACACGCACTGACAAACACTGGGGGATAGTTCCACACACAATTTCTCTCACTGGGTTCAGTTCCACAGAAATCCAGCTCTCACTTGGGTACAGTTCCACACAAACGGAGTCTCACTGGGGTACAGTCCCAAAAACACTGACTCTCACAGGAGTACAGTTCCAAACACACTGACTCTCACAGGGGTACAGCCCCACACACACTGAATCTCACTGGTGTACAGTTCCACACACACTGACTCACACTGGTGTCCAGTCCCACACACACTGATTCTCACTGAGGTACAGTCCCACACACACTGTCTCTCATTGGGGTACAGTTTCACACACACTGACTCTCCATGGGGACAGTCCATCCACACTGACACTCAGTGGGGTACAGATTCACACACACTGACACACACTGGGGTACATTACCACACCCACTGTCTCTCACTGGGGTACAGTTCCACAGAAAACTCGCTCTCTCTGGGATACAGTTCCACACAAATGGACTCGCCAAGGGATACAGTTCCTCAATCACTGAATCTCACTGGGGTACAGTTCCACACATACTGACTCTCACTGGAGTAAATTTCCACACACACTGACTCTCACTGGGGTACAGTCCCACACACACTGACTCGCACTGGAGTACAATTCCATACACATTGACTCTCACTGGGGTACATTTACACACACACTGACTCTCACTGGGGTACAGTCCCACACACACTTACTCTAACTGGTGTACAGTTTCACACACACTGACTCTCACTGGGGTACAGTACCAAAGAAAACTCGCTCTCACTGGGGTACAGTTACACACAAACCGACTCTCACTTGGGTACAGTTCCTCACTCACTGACTCTCACTGGGGTACAGTTCCACAAACACTGAGTCTCACTGGGATACTGTTCCACACACACAGACTCTCACTGGGGTACAGTTCCACACACACTTACAATCACTGGGGTACAGCTCCACACACACACTGACTCTCACTGGGGTACAATTCCACATACACTGAATCTCACTGGGGTACAGTCCAACACACACTGACTCTCACTGGGGTAAAGTGCCACACACACTGACTCTCACTGGGGTACAGTTCCACACACACTGACTCTCACTGCGGTACAGTTCCATCCACACTGACACTCACTGGGGTACAGTTCCACACACACTGACTCTTACTGCGGTACAGTTCCATCCACACTGACGCTCACTGGGGTACAGTTCCACACACACTGACGCTCACTGGAGTACTTTTCCACAAACACTGTCTCTCACTGAGGTACAGTTCCACAGAAAACTCGCTGTCACTGGAGTACAGTTCCACACAGACGGACTCTCACTGGGGTACAGTTCCTCACTCACTGACTCTCACTGGCGTGCAGTTCCACACACACTGACTCTCACTGGGGTACAGTCCCACACACAGTGACTCTCACTGGGGTACAATTCCACATACACTGACTCTCACTGGGGAACAGTTCCACACACACTGACAAACACTGGTGTACTGTCCCACACACAATGACTCTCACTGTGGTACAATTCCATGCACAATGACTGTCACTGGGGTACATTTCCACACATTCTGACTCTCACTGGGGTACAGGCCCACACACACTGAATATCACTGGGGTACAATTCCACAAAAACTGACTCTCTCTGGGGTACGGTTGCACACACACTGACTCTCACTGGGGTACAGTCCCACATACAATGACTCTTACTGGGGTACAATTCCACAAACACTGACTCAAACTGGGGTACAATTCCACACACACTGACTCTCACTGAGGTACAGTCCCGCACACACTGACTCTCACTGGGGTGCAGTCCCACACACACTGACTCTCATTGGGGTACAGTTTCACACACACTGACTCTCACTGGGGTACAGTTCCATCCACACTGACTCTCACTGGGGTACAGTTCCACGCATACTGACTCTCACTGGGGTAAATTTCCACACACAATGACTCTCACTGGGGTACAGTCCCACAAACACTGACTCTCACTGAGGTACAGACCCACACACACTGACTCTCACTGGGGTACATTTTCATACACACTGACTCTCGTTGGGGTACATTTCCATCCACACTGACACTCACTGGGGTACAGTTCCACACACACTGACACTCACTGGGGTACATTTCCACGCACACTGTCTCTCACTGGGGTACAGTACCACAGAAAACTCGCTCTCACTGGGGTACAGTTCCACACAAACGGACTCTCACTGGGTTACAGTTCCTTATTCACTTACTCTCACTGGGGTACAGTTCCACACACACTGACTCTCACTGGGATACAGTTCCACACACACTGACTCTCACTGGGATACTGTTCCAAACACACAGACTCTCACTGGGGCACAGTTCCACACACAGTTACAATCACTGTGGTACAGCTCCCCTCACACACAACCTCTCACTGGGATAAAGTTCCACACATACTGACAATCACTGGGGTACAGTTCCATCCACACTGACACTCACTGTGGTACAGTTCCACACACGCTGACTCTAACACTGGGGTACAGTTCCACAGAAAACTCGCTCTCACTGTGGTACAGTTCCACACACACTGTCTCTCACTGGGATACAGTCCCACACACACTGAAACTAAATGGGGTACAATTCCACAAACACTGACTCTCACTGGGGTACATTTACACACACACTGACTCTCACTGGGGTACAGTCCCACACACACTGACTCTCACTGGGGTACAATTCCACACACACTTACTCTCACTGGGGTACCGTCCCACACACACTGACTCTCACTGGGGTACAGACCCACACACACTGACTCTCACTGGGGTACAATTCCACATACACTGACTCTCACTGGGGTACAGTTTCACACACACTGACTCCTAATGGTGTACTTTTCAACACACACTGACTCTCTCTGGGGTAAAGTCCCACACACAATGAATCTCACTGGGGTACAATAACACACACACTGACTCTCAGTTGGGAACAGTCTACACAAACTCACTCTCAAAGGGGTAAAGTGACACACACACTGACTCTCACTGGGGTACAGTCCCACAGACACTACTCTTACTTGGGTACAATTCCACACACACTGACTCTCACTGGGGTACAGTTGCACACGCACTGACTCCCACTGGTGGACAGTCCCACACACACTGACTCTCACTGAGGTACAGTCCCAAACACACTGATTCTCACTGGGGTACAGTTTCACACATACTGACTCTCACTGGAGTACAGTTCCATCCAAACTTCCACTCACTGGGGTACAGTTCCACACACACTGACACACACTGGTGTACATTTACACACACACTGTCTCTCACTGGGGTACAGTTCCACAGAAAACTCACTGTCACTAGGGTACAGTTCCACACAAACGTACTCTCACTAGGGTACAGTTCCTCACTCACTGACTCTCACTGGGGTACAGTTCCACACACACTGACTCTCACTGGGGTACAGTCCCACAAACACTGACTCTCACTGAGGTACAGTCCTACACACACTGACTCTCACTGGGGTACAGTTTCACACACACTGACTCTCACTGGGGTACAGTTCCATCCACACTGACACTCACTGGGGTACATTTCCACACACACTGACTCTCACTGGGGTAAAGTCCCACACACAATGAATCTCACTGGGGTACAATAACACAAACACTGACTCTCACTTGGGAACAGTCCCACACACACTGACTCTCAATGGGGTAAAGTGCCACAAACACTGACCCTCACTGGGGTACAGTCCCACAGACACTGACGCTTACTTGGGTACAATTCCACACACACTGACTCTCACTGAGGTACAGTCCCAAACACACTGACTCTCACTGGGGTACAGTTTCACACACACTGACTCTCACTGGGGTACAGTTCCTTCCACACTGACACTCACTGGAGTACATTTCCACACACACTGTCTCTCACTGGGGTACAGTTCCACAGAAAACTCACTGTCACTAGGGTACAGTTCCACAAAAATGGACTCTCACTGGGGCACAGTTCCTCACTCACTGACTCTCACTGGGATACTGTTCCACACACACAGACTCTCACTGGGGTACAGTACCACACACACTTACAATCACTGGGGTTCAGCTCCACACACACACAGACTCTCACTGGGATACACTTGCACACACTCTGACTCTTACTGGGGTACAGTACCACAGAAAACTCGTTCTAACAGGGTTACAGTTCCACACACACTGACTCTCACTGGGGTACAGTTCCACACACACTGTCTCTCACTGGGGTACAGTCCCACACACACTGACTCTCACTGGGATACAATTCCACACACACTGACTCTCACTGGGGTACATTTCCACACACACTGACTCTCACTGGGGTACAGTCCCACACACACTGACTCTCACTGGTGTACCATTCCACACACACTGACATTCACTGGGGTACAGTTCCACACATACTGACTCTCACTGGTGTAAAGTTCCAAGCACACTGACTCTCACTGGGGTGCAGTCCCACACACACTGACTCTCACTGAGGTACAGTCCCACACACACTGAAACGCACTGGGGTACAGTTTCACACACACTGACTCTCACAGGGGTATGTTTCCATCCACACTGACACTCACTGGGTACAGTTCCACACACACTGTCTCTCACAGGGGTACAGTACCAAAGAAAACTCGCTCTCACTGGGGTACAGTTCCACACAAACGCACTCTCACTGGGGTACAGTTCCTCACTCACTGACTCTCACTGGGGTACAGTTCCACACACACTGAGTCTCACTGGGATACTGTTCCACACACACAGACTCTCACTGGGGTACAGTTCCACACACACTTACAATCACTGGGGTACAGCTCCACACACACACAGCCTCTCACTGGGATACAGTTCCACACACACTGACTCTCACTGGGATACAGTTCCACACACACTGACTCTCACTGGGGTACATTTCCACATACACTGACTCTCACTGGGGTACAGTCCCACACACACTGACTCTCACTGGGGTACAATTCCACACACACTGAATCTCACTGGGGTACATTTCCACACACACTGACTCTCACTGGGGTACTGTCCCACACACACTGACTCTCACTGGGGTACCATTCCACACACACTGACTCTCACTGGGGTACAGTTCCACACACACTGACTCTCACTGGGGTACAGTACCACAGAAAACTCGTTCTCACAGGGTTACAGTTCCACACAAACGGACTCTCACTTGGGTACAGTTCCTCACTCACTGACTCTCATTGGGGTACAGTTCCACACACACTGAGTCTCACTGGGTTACAGTCCCACACACACTGACTCCTACTGGTGTACAGTCCCACACACACTGACTCTCACTGAGGTACAGTCCCAAACACACTGACTCTCACTGGGGTACAGTTTCACACACACTGACTCTCACTGGGGTACAGTTCCACACACACTGACAAACACTGGTGTACAGTCCCACACACAATGACTCTCACTGAGGTACAATTCCATGCACAATGACTGTCACTGGGGTACATTTCCACACATTCTGACTCTCACTGGGGTACAGGCCCACACACACTGAATCTCACTGGGGTACAATTCCACAAAAACTGACTGTCACTGGGGTACAGTCACACACACACTGACTCTCACTGGGGTACAGTCCCACATACACTGACTCTTTCTGGGGTACATTTCCACAAACACTGACTCTCACTGGGGTACAATTCCACACACACTGACTCTCACTGACGTACAATACCGCACACAATGACTCTCACTGGGGTGAAGTCCCACACACACTGACTCTCATTGGCGTACAGTTTCAAACACACTGACTCTCAACTGGGGTACAATTCCACACACACTGACAGTCACTGGGGCACAGTCCCACACACACTGACTCTCACTGAGGTACAGTCCCAAACACACTGACTCTCACTGGGGTACAGTTTCACACACACTGACTCTCACTGGGGTACAGTTCCTTCCACACTGACACTCACTGGAGTACATTTCCACACACACTGTCTCTCACTGGGGTACAGTTCCACAGAAAACTCACTGTCACTAGGGTACAGTTCCACACAAATGGACTCTCACTGGGGCACAGTTCCTCACTCACTGACTCTCACTGGGATACTGTTCCACACACACAGACTCTCACTGGGGTACAGTACCACACACACTTACAATCACTGGGGTTCAGCTCCACACACACACAGAATCTCACTGAGATACACTTGCACACACTCTGACTCTTACTGGGGTACAGTACCACAGAAAACTCGTTCTCACAGGGTTACAGTTCCACACACACTGACTCTCACTGGGGTACAGTTCCACACACACTGTCTCTCACTGGGGTACAGTCCCACACACACTGACTCTCACTGGGGTACAATTCCACACACACTGACTCTCACTGGGGTACATTTCCACACACACTGACTCTCACTGGGGTACAGTCCCACACACACTGACTCTCACTGGGGTACAGTTTCACACACACTGACTCTCACTGGGGTACAGTTCCATCCACACTGACACTCACTGGGGTACATTTCCACACACACTGTCTCTCACTGGGGTACAGTTACACACACACTGACTCTCACTGGGGTACAGTTCCATCCACACTGACACTCACTGGGGTACATTTCCACACACACTGTCTCTCACTGGGGTGCAGTTCCATACACACTGACTCTCACTGGTGTAAAGTTCCAAACACACTGACTCTCACTGGGGTACAGTTCCACACACACTTACAATCACTGAGGTACAGCTCCACACACACACAGCCTCTCACTGGGATACAGTTCCACACACACTGACACTCACTGGGATACAGTTCCACACATATTGACAATCACTGGGGTACAGGTCCATCCACACTGACTCGCACTGGGGTGAAGTCCCACACACACTGACTCTCACTGGGGTACCATTCCACACACACTGACTTTCACTGGGGTACAGTTCCACACATACTGACTCTCACTGGTGTAAAGTTCCAAGCACACTGGCTCTCACTGGGGTGCAGTCCCACACACACTGAAACTCACTGGGGTACAGTTTCACACACACTGACTCTCACAGGGGTATGTTTCCATCCACACTGACACTCACTGGGTACAGTTCCACACACACTGTCTCTCACAGGGGTACAGTACCAAAGAAAACTCGCTCTCACTGGGGTACAGTTCCACACAAACGCACTCTCACTGGGGTACAGTTCCTCATTCACTGACTCTCACTGGGGTACAGTTCCACACACACTGAGTCTCACTGGGATACTGTTCCACACACACAGCCTCTCACTGGGATACAGTTCCACACACACTGACTCTCACTGGGATACAGTTCCACAGACACAGACTCTCACTGGGGTACATTTCCACTCACACTGACTCTCACTGGGGTACAGTTCCACACACACTGACTCGCACTGGGGTACAGTTCTACACACAATGACTTTCACTGGGGTACAGTTCCACACGCACTGACAATCACTGGGGTACAGCTCCACACACACTGACTATCACTGGGATACTGTTCCACACACACTGACTCTCACTGGGGTACAGTTCCACAGAAAACTCGCTCTCACTGGGGTACAGTTCCACACACACTGACAATCACTGGGGTACAGCTCCACACACACTGACTATCACTGGGATACTGTTCCACACACACTGACTCTCACTGCGGTACAGTTCCACACACACTGACTCTCACTGTGGTACAGTTCCATCCACAATGACACTCACTGGGGTACAGTTCCACACACTGACTCTCACTGCGGTACAGTTCCATCCACACTGACACTCACTGGGGTACAGTTCCACACACACTGACGCTCACTGGAGTACTTTTCCACAAACACTGCCTCTCACTGAGGTACAGTTCCACACAGACGGACTCTCACTGCGGTACAGTTCCTCACTCACTGACTCTCACTGGCGTGCAGTTCCACACACACTGTCTCTCACTGGGGTACAGTCCCTCACACAATGACTCTCACTGGGGTACAATTCCACATACACTGACTCTCACTGGGGTACAGTTCCACACACACTGACAAACACTGGGGTACAGGCCCACACACACTGAATCTCACTGGGGTACAATTCCACAAAAACTGACTGTCACTGGGGTACAGTCACACACACACTGACTCTCACTGGGGTACAGTCCCACATACACTGACTATAACTGGGGTACAATTCCACAAACACTGACTCTCACTGGGGTACAATTCCAAACACACTGACTCTCACTGAGGTACAATCCCGCACACAATGACTCTCACTGGGGTGAAGTCCCACACACACTGACTCTCATTGGGGTACAGTTTCAAACACACTGACTCTCAACTGGGGTACAATTCCACACACACTGACAGTCACTGGGGCACAGTCCCACACACACTGACTCTCACTGAGGTACAGTCCCAAACACACTGACTCTCACTGGGGTACAGTTTCACACACACTGACTCTCACTGGGGTACAGTTCCGTCCACACTGACACTCACTGGAGTACATTTCCACACACACTGTCTCTCACTGGGGTACAGTTACACAGAAAACTCACTGTCACTAGGGTACAGTTCCACACAAATGGACTCTCACTGGGGCACAGTTCCTCACTCACTGACTCTCACTGGGATACTGTTCCACACACACAGACTCTCACTGGGGTCCAGTACCACACACACTTACAATCACTGGGGTTCAGCTCCACACACACACAGACTCTCACTGGGATACACTTGCACACACTCTGACTCTTACTGGGGTACAGTTCCACACATATTGACAATCACTGGGGTACAGGTCCATCCACACTGACTCTCACTGGGGTACAGTCCCACACACACTGACTCTCACTGGTGTACAATTCCACACACACTGAATCTCACTGGGGTACATTTCCACACACACTGACTCTCACTGGGGTACAGTCCCACACACACTGACTCTCACTGGGGTACCATTCCACACACACTGACTCTCACTGGGGTACAGTTCCACACACACTGACTCTCACTGCGGTACAGTTCCATCCACACTGACACTCACTGGGGTACAGTTCCACACACACTGACTCTTACTGCGGTACAGTTCCATCCACACTGACGCTCACTGGGGTACAGTTCCACACACACTGACGCTCACTGGAGTACTTTTCCACAAACACTGTCTCTCACTGAGGTACAGTTCCACAGAAAACTCGCTGTCACTGGAGTACAGTTCCACACAGACGGACTCTCACTGGGGCACAGTTCCTCACTCACTGACTCTCACTGGGATACTGTTCCACACACACAGACTCTCACTGGGGTACAGTACCACACACACTTACAATCACTGGGGTTCAGCTCCACACACACACAGAATCTCACTGAGATACACTTGCACACACTCTGACTCTTACTGGGGTACAGTACCACAGAAAACTCGTTCTCACAGGGTTACAGTTCCACACACACTGACTCTCACTGGGGTACAGTTCCACACACACTGTCTCTCACTGGGGTACAGTCCCACACACACTGACTCTCACTGGGGTACAATTCCACACACACTGACTCTCACTGGGGTACATTTCCACACACACTGACTCTCACTGGGGTACAGTCCCACACACACTGACTCTCACTGGGGTACAGTTTCACACACACTGACTCTCACTGGGGTACAGTTCCATCCACACTGACACTCACTGGGGTACATTTCCACACACACTGTCTCTCACTGGGGTACAGTTTCACACACACTGACTCTCACTGGGGTACAGTTCCATCCACACTGACACTCACTGGGGTACATTTCCACACACACTGTCTCTCACTGGGGTGCAGTTCCATACACACTGACTCTCACTGGTGTAAAGTTCCAAACACACTGACTCTCACTGGGGTACAGTTCCACACACACTTACAATCACTGAGGTACAGCTCCACACACACACAGCCTCTCACTGGGATACAGTTCCACACACACTGACACTCACTGGGATACAGTTCCACACATATTGACAATCACTGGGGTACAGGTCGATCCACACTGACTCGCACTGGGGTGAAGTCCCACACACACTGACTCTCACTGGGGTACCATTCCACACACACTGACTTTCACTGGGGTACAGTTCCACACATACTGACTCTCACTGGTGTAAAGTTCCAAGCACACTGGCTCTCACTGGGGTGCAGTCCCACACACACTGAAACTCACTGGGGTACAGTTTCACACACACTGACTCTCACAGGGGTATGTTTCCATCCACACTGACACTCACTGGGTACAGTTCCACACACACTGTCTCTCACAGGGGTACAGTACCAAAGAAAACTCGCTCTCACTGGGGTACAGTTCCACACAAACGCACTCTCACTGGGGTACAGTTCCTCATTCACTGACTCTCACTGGGGTACAGTTCCACACACACTGAGTCTCACTGGGATACTGTTCCACACACACAGCCTCTCACTGGGATACAGTTCCACACACACTGACTCTCACTGGGATACAGTTCCACAGACACAGACTCTCACTGGGGTACATTTCCACTCACACTGACTCTCACTGGGATACAGTTCCACAGACACAGACTCTCACTGGGGTACATTTCCACTCACACTGACTCTCACTGGGGTACAGTTCCACACGCACTGACAATCACTGGGGTACAGCTCCACACACACTGACTATCACTGGGATACTGTTCCACACACACTGACTCTCACTGGGGTACAGTTCCACAGAAAACTCGCTCTCACTGGGGTACAGTTCCACACACACTGACAATCACTGGGGTACAGCTCCACACACACTGACTATCACTGGGATACTGTTCCACACACACTGACTCTCACTGCGGTACAGTTCCACACACACTGACTCTCACTGTGGTACAGTTCCATCCACAATGACACTCACTGGGGTACAGTTCCACACACTGACTCTCACTGCGGTACAGTTCCATCCACACTGACACTCACTGGGGTACAGTTCCACACACACTGACGCTCACTGGAGTACTTTTCCACAAACACTGCCTCTCACTGAGGTACAGTTCCACACAGACGGACTCTCACTGCGGTACAGTTCCTCACTCACTGACTCTCACTGGCGTGCAGTTCCACACACACTGTCTCTCACTGGGGTACAGTCCCTCACACAATGACTCTCACTGGGGTACAATTCCACATACACTGACTCTCACTGGGGTACAGTTCCACACACACTGACAAACACTGGGGTACAGGCCCACACACACTGAATCTCACTGGGGTACAATTCCACAAAAACTGACTGTCACTGGGGTACAGTCACACACACACTGACTCTCACTGGGGTACAGTCCCACATACACTGACTATAACTGGGGTACAATTCCACAAACACTGACTCTCACTGGGGTACAATTCCAAACACACTGACTCTCACTGAGGTACAATCCCGCACACAATGACTCTCACTGGGGTGAAGTCCCACACACACTGACTCTCATTGGGGTACAGTTTCAAACACACTGACTCTCAACTGGGGTACAATTCCACACACACTGACAGTCACTGGGGCACAGTCCCACACACACTGACTCTCACTGAGGTACAGTCCCAAACACACTGACTCTCACTGGGGTACAGTTTCACACACACTGACTCTCACTGGGGTACAGTTCCGTCCACACTGACACTCACTGGAGTACATTTCCACACACACTGTCTCTCACTGGGGTACAGTTACACAGAAAACTCACTGTCACTAGGGTACAGTTCCACACAAATGGACTCTCACTGGGGCACAGTTCCTCACTCACTGACTCTCACTGGGATACTGTTCCACACACACAGACTCTCACTGGGGTCCAGTACCACACACACTTACAATCACTGGGGTTCAGCTCCACACACACACAGACTCTCACTGGGATACACTTGCACACACTCTGACTCTTACTGGGGTACAGTTCCACACATATTGACAATCACTGGGGTACAGGTCCATCCACACTGACTCTCACTGGGGTACAGTCCCACACACACTGACTCTCACTGGTGTACAATTCCACACACACTGAATCTCACTGGGGTACATTTCCACACACACTGACTCTCACTGGGGTACAGTCCCACACACACTGACTCTCACTGGGGTACCATTCCACACACACTGACTCTCACTGGGGTACAGTTCCACACACACTGACTCTCACTGCGGTACAGTTCCATCCACACTGACACTCACTGGGGTACAGTTCCACACACACTGACTCTTACTGCGGTACAGTTCCATCCACACTGACGCTCACTGGGGTACAGTTCCACACACACTGACGCTCACTGGAGTACTTTTCCACAAACACTGTCTCTCACTGAGGTACAGTTCCACAGAAAACTCGCTGTCACTGGAGTACAGTTCCACACAGACGGACTCTCACTGGGGTACAGTTCCTCACTCACTGACTCTCACTGGCGTGCAGTTCCACACACACTGACTCTCACTGGGGTACAGTCCCACACACAGTGACTCTCACTGGGGTACAATTCCACATACACTGACTCTCACTGGGGAACAGTTCCACACACACTGACAAACACTGGTGTACTGACCCACACACAATGACTCTCACTGTGGTACAATTCCATGCACAATGACTGTCACTGGGGTACATTTCCACACATTCTGACTCTCACTGGGGTACAGGCCCACACACACTGAATATCACTGGGGTACAATTCCACAAAAACTGACTCTCTCTGGGGTACGGTTGCACACACACTGACTCTCACTGGGGTACAGTCCCACATACAATGACTCTTACTGGGGTACAATTCCACACACACTGACTCTCACTGGGGTACAGTTCCATCCACACTGACTCTCACTGGGGTACAGTTCCACGCATACTGACTCTCACTGGGGTAAATTTCCACACACAATGACTCTCACTGGGGTACAGTCCCACAAACACTGACTCTCACTGAGGTACAGACCCACACACACTGACTCTCACTGGGGTACATTTTCACACACACTGACTCTCGTTGGGGTACATTTCCATCCACACTGACACTCACTGGGGTACAGTTCCACACACACTGACACTCACTGGGGTACATTTCCACGCACACTGTCTCTCACTGGGGTACAGTACCACAGAAAACTCGCTCTCACTGGGGTACAGTTCCACACAAACGGACTCTCACTGGGTTACAGTTCCTTATTCACTTACTCTCACTGGGGTACAGTTCCACACACACTGACTCTCACTGGGATACAGTTCCACACACACTGACTCTCACTGGGATACTGTTCCAAACACACAGACTCTCACTGGGGCACAGTTCCACACACAGTTACAATCACTGTGGTACAGCTCCCCTCACACACAACCTCTCACTGGGATACAGTTCCACACATACTGACAATCACTGGGGTACAGTTCCA
Source organism: Carcharodon carcharias (assembly GCF_017639515.1). Taxonomy (NCBI): domain Eukaryota; kingdom Metazoa; phylum Chordata; class Chondrichthyes; order Lamniformes; family Lamnidae; genus Carcharodon; species Carcharodon carcharias. The sequence goes on along the minus strand of NC_054478.1, from coordinate 11,252,371 downwards.
TCCACACTGACACTCACTGTGGTACAGTTCCACACACTCTGACTCTCACACTGGGGTACAGTTCCACAGAAAACTCGCTCTCACTGTGGTACAGTTCCACACACACTGTCTCTCACTGGGATACAGTCCCACACACACTGAAACTAAATGGGGTACAATTCCACAAACACTGACTCTCACTGGGGTACATTTACACACACACTGACTCTCACTGGGGTACAGTCCCACACACACTGACTCTCACTGGGGTACAATTCCACACACACTTACTCTCACTGGGGTACCGTCCCACACACACTGACTCTCACTGGGGTACAGACCCACACACACTGACTCTCACTGGGGTACAATTCCACATACACTGACTCTCACTGGGGTACAGTTTCACACACACTGACTCCTAATGGTGTACTTTTCAACACACACTGACTCTCTCTGGGGTAAAGTCCCACACACAATGAATCTCACTGGGGTACAATAACACACACACTGACTCTCAGTTGGGAACAGTCTACACAAACTCACTCTCAAAGGGGTAAAGTGACACACACACTGACTCTCACTGGGGTACAGTCCCACAGACACTACTCTTACTTGGGTACAATTCCACACACACTGACTCTCACTGGGGTACAGTTGCACACGCACTGACTCCCACTGGTGGACAGTCCCACACACACTGACTCTCACTGAGGTACAGTCCCAAACACACTGATTCTCACTGGGGTACAGTTTCACACATACTGACTCTCACTGGAGTACAGTTCCATCCAAACTTCCACTCACTGGGGTACAGTTCCACACACACTGACACACACTGGTGTACATTTACACACACACTGTCTCTCACTGGGGTACAGTTCCACAGAAAACTCACTGTCACTAGGGTACAGTTCCACACAAACGTACTCTCACTAGGGTACAGTTCCTCACTCACTGACTCTCACTGGGGTACAGTTCCACACACACTGACTCTCACTGGGGTACAGTCCCACAAACACTGACTCTCACTGAGGTACAGTCCTATACACACTGACTCTCACTGGGGTACAGTTTCACACACACTGACTCTCACTGGGGTACAGTTGCACACGCACTGACTCCCACTGGTGGACAGTCCCACACACACTGACTCTCACTGAGGTACAGTCCCAAACACACTGATTCTCACTGGGGTACAGTTTCACACATACTGACTCTCACTGGAGTACAGTTCCATCCAAACTTCCACTCACTGGGGTACAGTTCCACACACACTGACACACACTGGTGTACATTTACACACACACTGTCTCTCACTGGGGTACAGTTCCACAGAAAACTCACTGTCACTAGGGTACAGTTCCACACAAACGTACTCTCACTAGGGTACAGTTCCTCACTCACTGACTCTCACTGGGGTACAGTTCCACACACACTGACTCTCACTGGGGTACAGTCCCACAAACACTGACTCTCACTGAGGTACAGTCCTACACACACTGACTCTCACTGGGGTACAGTTTCACACACACTGACTCTCACTGGGGTACAGTTCCATCCACACTGACACTCACTGGGGTACATTTCCACACACACTGACTCTCACTGGGGTAAAGTCCCACACACAATGAATCTCACTGGGGTACAATAACACAAACACTGACTCTCACTTGGGAACAGTCCCACACACACTGACTCTCAATGGGGTAAAGTGCCACAAACACTGACCCTCACTGGGGTACAGTCCCACAGACAATGATGCTTACTTGGGTACAATTCCACACACACTGACTCTCACTGAGGTACAGTCCCAAACACACTGACTCTCACTGGGGTACAGTTTCACACACACTGACTCTCACTGGGGTACAGTTCCTTCCACACTGACACTCACTGGAGTACATTTCCACACACACTGTCTCTCACTGGGGTACAGTTCCACAGAAAACTCACTGTCACTAGGGTACAGTTCCACACAAATGGACTCTCACTGGGGCACAGTTCCTCACTCACTGACTCTCACTGGGATACTGTTCCACACACACAGACTCTCACTGGGGTACAGTACCACACACACTTACAATCACTGGGGTTCAGCTCCACACACACACAGACTCTCACTGGGATACACTTGCACACACTCTGACTCTTACTGGGGTACAGTACCACAGAAAACTCGTTCTAACAGGGTTACAGTTCCACACACACTGACTCTCACTGGGGTACAGTTCCACACACACTGTCTCTCACTGGGGTACAGTCCCACACACACTGACTCTCACTGGGGTACAATTCCACACACACTGACTCTCACTGGGGTACCATTCCACACACACTGACATTCACTGGGGTACAGTTCCACACATACTGACTCTCACTGGTGTAAAGTTCCAAGCACACTGACTCTCACTGGGGTGCAGTCCCACACACACTGACTCTCACTGAGGTACAGTCCCACACACACTGAAACGCACTGGGGTACAGTTTCACACACACTGACTCTCACAGGGGTATGTTTCCATCCACACTGACACTCACTGGGTACAGTTCCACACACACTGTCTCTCACAGGGGTACAGTACCAAAGAAAACTCGCTCTCACTGGGGTACAGTTCCACACAAACGCACTCTCACTGGGGTACAGTTCCTCACTCACTGACTCTCACTGGGGTACAGTTCCACACACACTGAGTCTCACTGGGATACTGTTCCACACACACAGACTCTCACTGGGGTACAGTTCCACACACACTTACAATCACTGGGGTACAGCTCCACACACACACAGCCTCTCACTGGGATACAGTTCCACACACACTGACTCTCACTGGGATACAGTTCCACAGACACAGACTCTCACTGGGGTACAGTCCCACACACACTGACTCTCACTGGGGTACAATTCCACACACACTGAATCTCAATGGGGTACATTTCCACACACACTGACTCTCACTGGGGTACTGTCCCACACACACTGACTCTCACTGGGGTACCATTCCACACACACTGACTCTCACTGGGGTACAGTTCCACACACACTGACTCTCACTGGGGTACAATACCACAGAAAACTCGTTCTCACAGGGTTACAGTTCCACACAAACGGACTCTCACTTGGGTACAGTTCCTCACTCACTGACTCTCATTGGGGTACAGTTCCACACACACTGAGTCTCACTGGGGTACAGTCCCACACACACTGACTCCTACTGGTGTACAGTCCCACACACACTGACTCTCACTGAGGTACAGTCCCACACACACTGACTCTCACTGAGGTACAGTCCCAAACACACTGACTCTCACTGGGGTACAGTTTCACACACACTGACTCTCACTGGGGTACAGTTCCACACACACTGACAAACACTGGTGTACAGTCCCACACACAATGACTCTCACTGAGGTACAATTCCATGCACAATGACTGTCACTGGGGTACATTTCCACACATTCTGACTCTCACTGGGGTACAGGCCCACACACACTGAATCTCACTGGGGTACAATTCCACAAAAACTGACTGTCACTGGGGTACAGTCACACACACACTGACTCTCACTGGGGTACAGTCCCACATACACTGACTCTTTCTGGGGTACATTTCCACAAACACTGACTCTCACTGGGGTACAATTGCACACACACTGACTCTCACTGACGTACAATACCGCACACAATGACTCTCACTGGGGTGAAGTCCCACACACACTGACTCTCATTGGCGTACAGTTTCAAACACACTGACTCTCAACTGGGGTACAATTCCACACACACTGACAGTCACTGGGGCACAGTCCCACACACACTGACTCTCACTGAGGTACAGTCCCAAACACACTGACTCTCACTGGGGTACAGTTTCACACACACTGACTCTCACTGGGGTACAGTTCCTTCCACACTGACACTCACTGGAGTACATTTCCACACACACTGTCTCTCACTGGGGTACAGTTCCACAGAAAACTCACTGTCACTAGGGTACAGTTCCACACAAATGGACTCTCACTGGGGCACAGTTCCTCACTCACTGACTCTCACTGGGATACTGTTCCACACACACAGACTCTCACTGGGGTACAGTACCACACACACTTACAATCACTGGGGTTCAGCTCCACACACACACAGAATCTCACTGAGATACACTTGCACACACTCTGACTCTTACTGGGGTACAGTACCACAGAAAACTCGTTCTCACAGGGTTACAGTTCCACACACACTGACTCTCACTGGGGTACAGTTCCACACACACTGTCTCTCACTGGGGTACAGTCCCACACACACTGACTCTCACTGGGGTACAATTCCACACACACTGACTCTCACTGGGGTACATTTCCACACACACTGACTCTCACTGGGGTACAGTCCCACACACACTGACTCTCACTGGGGTACAGTTTCACACACACTGACTCTCACTGGGGTACAGTTCCATCCACACTGACACTCACTGGGGTACATTTCCACACACACTGTCTCTCACTGGGGTACAGTTCCACAGAAAACTCACTGTCACTAGGGTACAGTTCCACACAAATGGACTCTCACTGGGGCACAGTTCCTCACTCACTGACTCTCACTGGGATACTGTTCCACACACACAGACTCTCACTGGGGTACAGTACCACACACACTTACAATCACTGGGGTTCAGCTCCACACACACACAGACTCTCACTGGGATACACTTGCACACACTCTGACTCTTACTGGGGTACAGTTCCACACATATTGACAATCACTGGGGTACAGGTCCATCCACACTGACTCTCACTGGGGTACATTTCCACACACACTGACTCGCACTGGGGTGAAGTCCCACACACACTGACTCTCACTGGGGTACCATTCCACACACACTGACTTTCACTGGGGTACAGTTCCACACATACTGACTCTCACTGGTGTAAAGTTCCAAGCACACTGACTCTCACTGGGGTGCAGTCCCACACACACTGAAACTCACTGGGGTACAGTTTCACACACACTGACTCTCACAGGGGTATGTTTCCATCCACACTGACACTCACTGGGTACAGTTCCACACACACTGTCTCTCACAGGGGTACAGTACCAAAGAAAACTCGCTCTCACTGGGGTACAGTTCCACACAAACGCACTCTCACTGGGGTACAGTTCCTCACTCACTGACTCTCACTGGGGTACAGTTCCACACACACTGAGTCTCACTGGGATACTGTTCCACCCACACAGCCTCTCACTGGGATACAGTTCCACACACACTGACTCTCACTGGGATACAGTTCCACAGACACAGACTCTCACTGGGGTACATTTCCACACAAACTGACTCTCACTGGGGTACAGTCCCACACACACTGACTCTCACTGGTGTACAATTCCACACACACTGAATCTCACTGGGGTACATTTCCACACACACTGACTCTCACTGGGGTACAGTCCCACACACACTGACTCTCACTGGGGTACCATTCCACACACACTGACTCTCACTGGGGTACAGTTCCACACACACTGACTCTCACTGCGGTACAGTTCCATCCACACTGACACTCACTGGGGTACAATTCCACACACACTGACTCTTACTGCGGTACAGTTCCATCCACACTGACGCTCACTGGGGTACAGTTCCACACACACTGACGCTCACTGGAGTACTTTTCCACAAACACTGTCTCTCACTGAGGTACAGTTCCACAGAAAACTCGCTGTCACTGGAGTACAGTTCCACACAGACGGACTCTCACTGGGGTACAGTTCCTCACTCACTGACTCTCACTGGCGTGCAGTTCCACACACACTGACTCTCACTGGGGTACAGTCCCACACTCAGTGACTCTCACTGGGGTACAATTCCACATACACTGACTCTCACTGGGGAACAGTTCCACACACACTGACAAACACTGGTGTACTGTCCCACACACAATGACTCTCACTGTGGTACAATTCCATGCACAATGACTGTCACTGGGGTACATTTCCACACATTCTGACTCTCACTGGGGTACAGGCCCACACACACTGAATATCACTGGGGTACAATTCCACAAAAACTGACTCTCTCTGGTGTACGGTTGCACACACACTGACTCTCACTGGGGTACAGTCCCACATACAATGACTCTTACTGGGGTACAATTCCACAAACACTGACTCAAACTGGGGTACAATTCCACACACACTGACTCTCACTGAGGTACAGTCCCGCACACACTGACTCTCACTGGGGTGCAGTCCCACACACACTGACTCTCATTGGGGTACAGTTTCACATACACTGACTCTCACTGGGGTACAGTTCCATCCACACTGACTCTCACTGGGGTACAGTTCCACGCATACTGACTCTCACTGGGGTAAATTTCCACACACAATGACTCTCACTGGGGTACAGTCCCACAAACACTGACTCTCACTGAGGTACAGACCCACACACACTGACTCTCACTGGGGTACATTTTCACACACACTGACTCTCGTTGGGGTACATTTCCATCCACACTGACACTCACTGGGGTACAGTTCCACACACACTGACACTCACTGGGGTACATTTCCACGCACACTGTCTCTCACTGGGGTACAGTACCACAGAAAACTCGCTCTCACTGGGGTACAGTTCCACACAAACGGACTCTCACTGGGTTACAGTTCCTTATTCACTTACTCTCACTGGGGTACAGTTCCACACACACTGACTCTCACTGGGATACTGTTCCAAACACACAGACTCTCACTGGGGCACAGTTCCACACACAGTTACAATCACTGTGGTACAGCTCCCCTCACACACAACCTCTCACTGGGATACAGTTCCACACATACTGACAATCACTGGGGTACAGTTCCATCCACACTGACACTCACTGTGGTACAGTTCCACACACGCTGACTCTCACACTGGGGTACAGTTCCACAGAAAACTCGCTCTCACTGTGGTACAGTTCCACACACACTGTCTCTCACTGGGATACAGTCCCACACACACTGAAACTAAATGGGGTACAATTCCACAAACACTGACTCTCACTGGGGTACATTTACACACACACTGACTCTCACTGGGGTACAGTCCCACACACACTGACTCTCACTGGGGTACAATTCCACACACACTTACTCTCACTGGGGTACCGTCCCACACACACTGACTCTCACTGGGGTACAGACCCACACACACTGACTCTCACTGGGGTACAATTCCACATACACTGACTCTCACTGGGGTACAGTTTCACACACACTGACTCCTAATGGTGTACTTTTCAACACACACTGACTCTCTCTGGGGTAAAGTCCCACACAAAATGAATCTCACTGGGGTACAATAACACACACACTGACTCTCAGTTGGGAACAGTCTACACAAACTCACTCTCAAAGGGGTAAAGTGACACACACACTGACACTCACTGGGGTACAGTCCCACAGACACTACTCTTACTTGGGTACAATTCCACACACACTGACTCTCACTGGGGTACAGTTGCACACGCACTGACTCCCACTGGTGGACAGTCCCACACACACTGACTCTCACTGAGGTACAGTCCCAAACACACTGATTCTCACTGGGGTACAGTTTCACACATACTGACTCTCACTGGAGTACAGTTCCATCCAAACTTCCACTCACTGGGGTACAGTTCCACACACACTGACACACACTGGTGTACATTTACACACACACTGTCTCTCACTGGGGTACAGTTCCACAGAAAACTCACTGTCACTAGGGTACAGTTCCACACAAACGTACTCTCACTAGGGTACAGTTCCTCACTCACTGACTCTCACTGGGGTACAGTTCCACACACACTGACTCTCACTGGGGTACAGTCCCACAAACACTGACTCTCACTGAGGTACAGTCCTACACACACTGACTCTCACTGGGGTACAGTTTCACACACACTGACTCTCACTGGGGTACAGTTCCATCCACACTGACACTCACTGGGGTACATTTCCACACACACTGACTCTCACTGGGGTAAAGTCCCACACACAATGAATCTCACTGGGGTACAATAACACAAACACTGACTCTCACTTGGGAACAGTCCCACACACACTGACTCTCAATGGGGTAAAGTGCCACAAACACTGACCCTCACTGGGGTACAGTCCCACAGACAATGACGCTTACTTGGGTACAATTCCACACACACTGACTCTCACTGAGGTACAGTCCCAAACACACTGACTCTCACTGGGGTACAGTTTCACACACACTGACTCTCACTGGGGTACAGTTCCTTCCACACTGACACTCACTGGAGTACATTTCCACACACACTGTCTCTCACTGGGGTACAGTTCCACAGAAAACTCACTGTCACTAGGGTACAGTTCCACACAAATGGACTCTCACTGGGGCACAGTTCCTCACTCACTGACTCTCACTGGGATACTGTTCCACACACACAGACTCTCACTGGGGTACAGTACCACACACACTTACAATCACTGGGGTTCAGCTCCACACACACACAGACTCTCACTGGGATACACTTGCACACACTCTGACTCTTACTGGGGTACAGTACCACAGAAAACTCGTTCTAACAGGGTTACAGTTCCACACACACTGACTCTCACTGGGGTACAGTTCCACACACACTGTCTCTCACTGGGGTACAGTCCCACACACACTGACTCTCACTGGGGTACAATTCCACACACACTGACTCTCACTGGGGTACATTTCCACACACACTGACTCTCACTGGGGTACAGTCCCACACACACTGACTCTCACTGGGGTACCATTCCACACACACTGACATTCACTGGGGTACAGTTCCACACATACTGACTCTCACTGGTGTAAAGTTCCAAGCACACTGACTCTCACTGGGGTGCAGTCCCACACACACTGACTCTCACTGAGGTACAGTCCCACACACACTGAAACGCACTGGGGTACAGTTTCACACACACTGACTCTCACAGGGGTATGTTTCCATCCACACTGACACTCACTGGGTACAGTTCCACACACACTGTCTCTCACAGGGGTACAGTACCAAAGAAAACTCGCTCTCACTGGGGTACAGTTCCACACAAACGCACTCTCACTGGGGTACAGTTCCTCACTCACTGACTCTCACTGGGGTACAGTTCCACACACACTGAGTCTCACTGGGATACTGTTCCACACACACAGACTCTCACTGGGGTACAGTTCCACACACACTTACAATCACTGGGGTACAGCTCCACACACACACAGCCTCTCACTGGGATACAGTTCCACACACACTGACTCTCACTGGGATACAGTTCCACAGACACAGACTCTCACTGGGGTACATTTCCACATACACTGACTCTCACTGGGGTACAGTCCCACACACACTGACTCTCACTGGGGTACAATTCCACACACACTGAATCTCAATGGGGTACATTTCCACACACACTGACTCTCACTGGGGTACTGTCCCACACACACTGACTCTCACTGGGGTACCATTCCACACACACTGACTCTCACTGGGGTACAGTTCCACACACACTGACTCTCACTGGGGTACAGTACCACAGAAAACTCGTTCTCACAGGGTTACAGTTCCACACAAACGGACTCTCACTTGGGTACAGTTCCTCACTCACTGACTCTCATTGGGGTACAGTTCCACACACACTGAGTCTCACTGGGGTACAGTCCCACACACACTGACTCCTACTGGTGTACAGTCCCACACACACTGACTCTCACTGAGGTACAGTCCCAAACACACTGACTCTCACTGGGGTACAGTTTCACACACACTGACTCTCACTGGGGTACAGTTCCACACACACTGACAAACACTGGTGTACAGTCCCACACACAATGACTCTCACTGAGGTACAATTCCATGCACAATGACTGTCACTGGGGTACATTTCCACACATTCTGACTCTCACTGGGGTACAGGCCCACACACACTGAATCTCACTGGGGTACAATTCCACAAAAACTGACTGTCACTGGGGTACAGTCACACACACACTGACTCTCACTGGGGTACAGTCCCACATACACTGACTCTTTCTGGGGTACATTTCCACAAACACTGACTCTCACTGGGGTACAATTGCACACACACTGACTCTCACTGACGTACAATACCGCACACAATGACTCTCACTGGGGTGAAGTCCCACACACACTGACTCTCATTGGCGTACAGTTTCAAACACACTGACTCTCAACTGGGGTACAATTCCACACACACTGACAGTCACTGGGGCACAGTCCCACACACACTGACTCTCACTGAGGTACAGTCCCAAACACACTGACTCTCACTGGGGTACAGTTTCACACACACTGACTCTCACTGGGGTACAGTTCCTTCCACACTGACACTCACTGGAGTACATTTCCACACACACTGTCTCTCACTGGGGTACAGTTCCACAGAAAACTCACTGTCACTAGGGTACAGTTCCACACAAATGGACTCTCACTGGGGCACAGTTCCTCACTCACTGACTATCACTGGGATACTGTTCCACACACACAGACTCTCACTGGGGTACAGTACCACACACACTTACAATCACTGGGGTTCAGCTCCACACACACACAGAATCTCACTGAGATACACTTGCACACACTCTGACTCTTACTGGGGTACAGTACCACAGAAAACTCGTTCTCACAGGGTTACAGTTCCACACACACTGACTCTCACTGGGGTACAGTTCCACACACACTGTCTCTCACTGGGGTACAGTCCCACACACACTGACTCTCACTGGGGTACAATTGCACACACACTGACTCTCACTGGGGTACATTTCCACACACACTGACTCTCACTGGGGTACAGTCCCACACACACTGACTCTCACTGGGGTACAGTTCCATCCACACTGACACTCACTGGGGTACATTTCCACACACACTGTCTCTCACTGGGGTGCAGTTCCACACATACTGACTCTCACTGGTGTAAAGTTCCAAACACACTGACTCTCACTGGGGTACAGTTCCACACACACTTACAATCACTGGGGTTCAGCTCCACACACACACAGCCTCTCACTGGGATACAGTTCCACACACACTGACACTCACTGGGATACAGTTCCACACATATTGACAATCACTGGGGTACAAGTCCATCCACACTGACTCTCACTGGGGTACATTTCCACACACACTGACTCGCACTGGGGTGAAGTCCCACACACACTGACTCTCACTGGGGTACCATTCCACACACACTGACTTTCACTGGGGTACAGTTCCACACATACTGACTCTCACTGGTGTAAAGTTCCAAGCACACTGACTCTCACTGGGGTGCAGTCCCACACACACTGAAACTCACTGGGGAACAGTTTCACACACACTGACTCTCACAGGGGTATGTTTCCAACCACACTGACACTCACTGGGTACAGTTCCACACACACTGTCTCTCACAGGGGTACAGTACCAAAGAAAACTCGCTCTCACTGGGGTACAGTTCCACACAAACGCACTCTCACTGGGGTACAGTTCCTCACTCACTGACTCTCACTGGGGTACAGTTCCACACACACTGAGTCTCACTGGGATACTGTTCCACACACACAGCCTCTCACTGGGATACAGTTCCACACACACTGACTCTCACTGGGGTACAGTTCCACAGACACAGACTCTCACTGGGGTACATTTCCACACACACTGACTCTCACTGGGGTACAGTTCCACACACACTGACTCGCACTGGGGTACAGTTCTACACACAATGACTTTCACTGGGGTACAGTTCCACACACACTGACAATCACTGGGGTACAGCTCCACACACACTGACTATCACTGGGATACTGTTCCACACACACTGACTCTCACTGGGGTACAGTTCCACAGACGCTGACACTTACACTGGGGTACAGTTCCACAGAAAACTCGCTCTCACTGGGGTACAGTTCCACACACACTGACAATCACTGGGGTACAGCTCCACACACACTGACATTCACTGGGGTACTGTTCCACACACACTGACTCTCACTGCGGTACAGTTCCACACACACTGACTCTCACTGTGGTACAGTTCCATCCACAATGACACTCACTGGGGTACAGTTCCACACACTGACTCTCACTGCGGTACAGTTCCATCCACACTGACACTCACTGGGGTACAGTTCCACACACACTGACGCTCACTGGAGTACTTTGCCACAAACACTGTCTCTCACTGAGGTACAGTTCCACAGAAAACTCGCAATCACTGGTGTACAGTTCCACACAGACGGACTCTCACTGCGGTACAGTTCCTCACTCACTGACTCTCACTGGCGTGCAGTTCCACACACACTGTCTCTCACTGGGGTACAGTCCCTCACACAATGACTCTCACTGGGGTACAATTCCACATACACTGACTCTCACTGGGGTACAGTTCCACACACACTGACAAACACTGGTGTACAATCCCACACACAATGACTCTCACTGAGGTACAATTCCATGCACAATGACTGTCACTGGGGCACATTTCCACACATTCTGACTCTCACTGGGGTACAGGCCCACACACACTGAATCTCACTGGGGTACAAATCCACAAAAACTGACTGTCACTGGGGTACAGTCACACACACACTGACTCTCACTGGGGTACAGTCCCACATACGCTGACTATAACTGGGGTACAATTCCACAAACACTGACTCTCACTGGGGTACAGTTTCACACACACTGACTCTCACTGGGGTACAGTTCCATCCACACTGACACTCACTGGGGTACATTTCCACACACACTGACTCTCACTGGGGTAAAGTCCCACACACAATGAATCTCACTGGGGTACAATAACACAAACACTGACTCTCACTTGGGAACAGTCCCACACACACTGACTCTCAATGGGGTAAAGTGCCACAAACACTGACCCTCACTGGGGTACAGTCCCACAGACACTGACGCTTACTTGGGTACAATTCCACACACACTGACTCTCACTGAGGTACAGTCCCAAACACACTGACTCTCACTGGGGTACAGTTTCACACACACTGACTCTCACTGGGGTACAGTTCCTTCCACACTGACACTCACTGGAGTACATTTCCACACACACTGTCTCTCACTGGGGTACAGTTCCACAGAAAACTCACTGTCACTAGGGTACAGTTCCACACAAATGGACTCTCACTGGGGCACAGTTCCTCACTCACTGACTCTCACTGGGATACTGTTCCACACACACAGACTCTCACTGGGGTACAGTACCACACACACTTACAATCACTGGGGTTCAGCTCCACACACACACAGACTCTCACTGGGATACACTTGCACACACTCTGACTCTTACTGGGGTACAGTACCACAGAAAACTCGTTCTAACAGGGTTACAGTTCCACACACACTGACTCTCACTGGGGTACAGTTCCACACACACTGTCTCTCACTGGGGTACAGTCCCACACACACTGACTCTCACTGGGATACAATTCCACACACACTGACTCTCACTGGGGTACATTTCCACACACACTGACTCTCACTGGGGTACAGTCCCACACACACTGACTCTCACTGGGGTACCATTCCACACACACTGACATTCACTGGGGTACAGTTCCACACATACCGACTCTCACTGGTGTAAAGTTCCAAGCACACTGACTCTCACTGGGGTGCAGTCCCACACACACTGACTCTCACTGAGGTACAGTCCCACACACACTGAAACGCACTGGGGTACAGTTTCACACACACTGACTCTCACAGGGGTATGTTTCCATCCACACTGACACTCACTGGGTACAGTTCCACACACACTGTCTCTCACAGGGGTACAGTACCAAAGAAAACTCGCTCTCACTGGGGTACAGTTCCACACAAACGCACTCTCACTGGGGTACAGTTCCTCACTCACTGACTCTCACTGGGGTACAGTTCCACACACACTGAGTCTCACTGGGAAACTGTTCCACACACACAGACTCTCACTGGGGTACAGCTCCACACACACTTACAATCACTGGGGTACAGCTCCACACACACACAGCCTCTCACTGGGATACAGTTCCACACACACAGACTCTCACTGGGGTACATTTCCACATACACTGACTCTCACTGGGGTACAGTCCCACACACACTGACTCTCACTGGGGTACAATTCCACACACACTGAATCTCACTGGGGTACATTTCCACACACACTGACTCTCACTGGGGTACTGTCCCACACACACTGACTCTCACTGGGGTACCATTCCACACACACTGACTCTCACTGGGGTACAGTTCCACACACACTGACTCTCACTGGGGTACAGTACCACAGAAAACTCGTTCTCACAGGGTTACAGTTCCACACAAACGGACTCTCACTTGGGTACAGTTCCTCACTCACTGACTCTCATTGGGGTACAGTTCCACACACACTGAGTCTCACTGGGGTACAGTCCCACACACACTGACTCCTACTGGTGTACAGTCCCACACACACTGACTCTCACTGAGGTACAGTCCCAAACACACTGACTCTCACTGGGGTACAGTTTCACACACACTGACTCTCACTGGGGTACAGTTCCACACACACTGACAAACACTGGTGTACAGTCCCACACACAATGACTCTCACTGAGGTACAATTCCATGCACAATGACTGTCACTGGGGTACATTTCCACACATTCTGACTCTCACTGGGGTACAGGCCCACACACACTGAATCTCACTGGGGTACAATTCCACAAAAACTGACTGTCACTGGGGTACAGTCACACACACACTGACTCTCACTGGGGTACAGTCCCACATACACTGACTCTTTCTGGGGTACATTTCCACAAACACTGACTCTCACTGGGGTACAATTCCACACACACTGACTCTCACTGACGTACAATACCGCACACAATGACTCTCACTGGGGTGAAGTCCCACACACACTGACTCTCATTGGCGTACAGTTTCAAACACACTGACTCTCAACTGGGGTACAATTCCACACACACTGACAGTCACTGGGGCACAGTCCCACACACACTGACTCTCACTGAGGTACAGTCCCAAACACACTGACTCTCACTGGGGTACAGTTTCACACACACTGACTCTCACTGGGGTACAGTTCCTTCCACACTGACACTCACTGGAGTACATTTCCACACACACTGTCTCTCACTGGGGTACAGTTCCACAGAAAACTCACTGTCACTAGGGTACAGTTCCACACAAATGGACTCTCACTGGGGCACAGTTCCTCACTCACTGACTATCACTGGGATACTGTTCCACACACACAGACTCTCACTGGGGTACAGTACCACACACACTTACAATCACTGGGGTTCAGCTCCACACACACACAGAATCTCACTGAGATACACTTGCACACACTCTGACTCTTACTGGGGTACAGTACCACAGAAAACTCGTTCTCACAGGGTTACAGTTCCACACACACTGACTCTCACTGGGGTACAGTTCCACACACACTGTCTATCACTGGGGTACAGTCCCACACACACTGACTCTCACTGGGGTACAATTGCACACACACTGACTCTCACTGGGGTACATTTCCACACACACTGACTCTCACTGGGGTACAGTCCCACACACACTGACTCTCACTGGGGTACAGTTTCACACACACTGTCTCTCACTGGGGTGCAGTTCCACACATACTGACTCTCACTGGTGTAAAGTTCCAAACACACTGACTCTCACTGGGGTACAGTTCCACCCACACTTACAATCACTGGGGTACAGCTCCACACACACACAGCCTCTCACTGGGATACAGTTCCACACACACTGACACTCACTGGGATACAGTTCCACACATATTGACTCTCACTGGGGTACAGGTCCATCCACACTGACTCTCACTGGGGTACATTTCCACACACACTGACTCGCACTGGGGTGAAGTCCCACACACACTGACTCTCACTGGGGTACCATTCCACACACACTGACTTTCACTGGGGTACAGTTCCACACATACTGACTCTCACTGGTGTAAAGTTCCAAGCACACTGACTCTCACTGGGGTGCAGTCCCACACACACTGAAACTCACTGGGGTACAGTTTCACACACACTGACTCTCACAGGGGTATGTTTCCATCCACACTGACACTCACTGGGTACAGTTCCACACACACTGTCTCTCACAGGGGTACAGTACCAAAGAAAACTCGCTCTCACTGGGGTACAGTTCCACACAAACGCACTCTCACTGGGGTACAGTTCCTCACTCACTGACTCTCACTGGGGTACAGTTCCACACACACTGAGTCTCACTGGGATACTGTTCCACACACACAGCCTCTCACTGGGATACAGTTCCACACACACTGACTCTCACTGGGATACAGTTCCACAGACACAGACTCTCACTGGGGTACATTTCCACACACACTGACTCTCACTGGGGTACAGTCCCACACACACTGACTCTCACTGGTGTACAATTCCACACACACTGAATCTCACTGGGGTACATTTCCACACACACTGACTCTCACTGGGGTACAGTCCCACACACACTGACTCTCACTGGGGTACCATTCCACACACACTGACTCTCACTGGGGTACAGTTCCACACACACTGACTCTCACTGCGGTACAGTTCCATCCACACTGACACTCACTGGGGTACAGTTCCACACACACTGACTCTTACTGCGGTACAGTTCCATCCACACTGACGCTCACTGGGGTACAGTTCCACACACACTGACGCTCACTGGAGTACTTTTCCACAAACACTGTCTCTCACTGAGGTACAGTTCCACAGAAAACTCGCTGTCACTGGAGTACAGTTCCACACAGACGGACTCTCACTGGGGTACAGTTCCTCACTCACTGACTCTCACTGGCGTGCAGTTCCACACACACTGACTCTCACTGGGGTACAGTCCCACACACAGTGACTCTCACTGGGGTACAATTCCACATACACTGACTCTCACTGGGGAACAGTTCCACACACACTGACAAACACTGGTGTACTGTCCCACACACAATGACTCTCACTGTGGTACAATTCCATGCACAATGACTGTCACTGGGGTACATTTCCACACATTCTGACTCTCACTGGGGTACAGGCCCACACACACTGAATATCACTGGGGTACAATTCCACAAAAACTGACTCTCTCTGGGGTACGGTTGCACACACACTGACTCTCACTGGGGTACAGTCCCACATACAATGACTCTTACTGGGGTACAATTCCACAAACACTGACTCAAACTGGGGTACAATTCCACACACACTGACTCTCACTGAGGTACAGTCCCGCACACACTGACTCTCACTGGGGTGCAGTCCCACACACACTGACTCTCATTGGGGTACAGTTTCACACACACTGACTCTCACTGGGGTACAGTTCCATCCACACTGACTCTCACTGGGGTACAGTTCCACGCATACTGACTCTCACTGGGGTAAATTTCCACACACAATGACTCTCACTGGGGTACAGTCCCACAAACACTGACTCTCACTGAGGTACAGACCCACACACACTGACTCTCACTGGGGTACATTTTCACACACACTGACTCTCGTTGGGGTACATTTCCATCCACACTGACACTCACTGGGGTACAGTTCCACACACACTGACACTCACTGGGGTACATTTCCACGCACACTGTCTCTCACTGGGGTACAGTACCACAGAAAACTCGCTCTCACTGGGGTACAGTTCCACACAAACGGACTCTCACTGGGTTACAGTTCCTTATTCACTTACTCTCACTGGGGTACAGTTCCACACACACTGACTCTCACTGGGATACAGTTCCACACACACTGACTCTCACTGGGATACTGTTCCAAACACACAGACTCTCACTGGGGCACAGTTCCACACACAGTTACAATCACTGTGGTACAGCTCCCCTCACACACAACCTCTCACTGGGATACAGTTCCACACATACTGACAATCACTGGGGTACAGTTCCATCCACACTGACACTCACTGTGGTACAGTTCCACACACTCTGACTCTCACACTGGGGTACAGTTCCACAGAAAACTCGCTCTCACTGTGGTACAGTTCCACACACACTGTCTCTCACTGGGATACAGTCCCACACACACTGAAACTAAATGGGGTACAATTCCACAAACACTGACTCTCACTGGGGTACATTTACACACACACTGACTCTCACTGGGGTACAGTCCCACACACACTGACTCTCACTGGGGTACAATTCCACACACACTTACTCTCACTGGGGTACCGTCCCACACACACTGACTCTCACTGGGGTACAGACCCACACACACTGACTCTCACTGGGGTACAATTCCACATACACTGACTCTCACTGGGGTACAGTTTCACACACACTGACTCCTAATGGTGTACTTTTCAACACACACTGACTCTCTCTGGGGTAAAGTCCCACACACAATGAATCTCACTGGGGTACAATAACACACACACTGACTCTCAGTTGGGAACAGTCTACACAAACTCACTCTCAAAGGGGTAAAGTGACACACACACTGACTCTCACTGGGGTACAGTCCCACAGACACTACTCTTACTTGGGTACAATTCCACACACACTGACTCTCACTGGGGTACAGTTGCACACGCACTGACTCCCACTGGTGGACAGTCCCACACACACTGACTCTCACTGGGGTACAGTCCCAAACACACTGATTCTCACTGGGGTACAGTTTCACACATACTGACTCTCACTGGAGTACAGTTCCATCCAAACTTCCACTCACTGGGGTACAGTTCCACACACACTGACACACACTGGTGTACATTTACACACACACTGTCTCTCACTGGGGTACAGTTCCACAGAAAACTCACTGTCACTAGGGTACAGTTCCACACAAACGTACTCTCACTAGGGTACAGTTCCTCACTCACTGACTCTCACTGGGGTACAGTTCCACACACACTGACTCTCACTGGGGTACAGTCCCACAAACACTGACTCTCACTGAGGTACAGTCCTACACACACTGACTCTCACTGGGGTACAGTTTCACACACACTGACTCTCACTGGGGTACAGTTCCATCCACACTGACACTCACTGGGGTACCGTTCCACACACAATGAATCTCACTGGGGTACAATAACACAAACACTGACTCTCACTTGGGAACAGTCCCACACACACTGACTCTCAATGGGGTAAAGTGCCACAAACACTGACCCTCACTGGGGTACAGTCCCACAGACACTGACGCTTACTTGGGTACAATTCCACACACACTGACTCTCACTGGGGTACAGTTTCACACATACTGACTCTCACTGGAGTACAGTTCCATCCAGACTGGCACTCACTGGGGTACAGTTCCACACACACTGACACACACTGGTGTACATTTACACACACACTGTCTCTCACAGGGGTACAGTTCCACAGAAAACTCACTGTCACTAGGGTACAGTTCCACACAAACGGACTCTCACTAGGGTACAGTTCCTCACTCACTGACTCTCACTGGGGTACAGTTCCACACACAGTGACTCTCACTGGGGTACAGTCCCACACACACTGACTCTCACTGAGGTACAGTCCCACACAAACTGACTCTCACTGGGGTACAGTTTCACACACACTGACTCTCACTGGGGTACAGTTCCATCCACACTGACACTCACTGGGGTACAGTTCCAAGCACAATGTCTCTCACTGGGGTACAGTACCACAGTAAACTCGCTCTCAGAGGGGTACAGTTCCACACAAACGGACTCTCACTGGGGTACAGTTCCTCACTCACTGACTCTCACTGGGGTACAATTCCACATACACTGATGCTCACTGGGATACTGCTCCACACACACAGACTCTTACTGGGGTACAGTTCCACACACACTTACAATCACTGGGGTACAGCTCCACACACACACAGCCTCTCACTGGCAAACAGTTCCAGACACACTGACTCTCACTGGGCTACAGTTCCACACATACTGACAATCACTGGGGTACAGTTCCACACACACTGTCTCTCACTGGGGTACAGTACCACACACGCTGACTCTCACTGGGGTACAATTCCACACACACTGACTCTCACTGGGGTACAGTCCCACACACACTGATTCTCACTGGGGTACAATTCCACACACACTGACTCTCACTGGGGTACAGTTCCACACACACTGACTCTCACTGGGGTACAGTCCCACACACAATGACTCTCACTGGGGTACAATTCCACATACACTGACTCTCACTGGAGTACAGTTCCACACACACTGACTCCCACTGGTGTACAGTCCCACACACACTGACTCTCACTGGGGTACAGTCCCACACGCACTGACTCTCACTGGGGTACAATTCCATGCAAAATGACTCTCACTGGGGTACAGTTCCACCAACACTGACTCTCACTGGGGTACAGTCCCACACACACTGAATCTCACTGGTGTACAATTCCACACACACTGACTCTCACTGGGGTACAATTCCACACACACTGACTCTCAATGAGGTACAGTCCCTCACACACTGACTCCCACTGGGGAACAGGCCCATTCAAACTGACTCTCACTGAGGTACAAATCCACACACACTGACTCTCACTGGGGTACAGCACCACAGACATTGACTCTCACTGGGGAACAGTCCCAAGTTCACTGAGACTCACTGGGGTACATTCCCACACACACTGACTCTCACTGGGGTACAATTCCACATACACTGACTCTCACTGGGGTACAGTTCAAAACATAATGACTCCCAATGGTGTACAGTCCCACACACACTGACTTTCACTGGGGTACAATTCCACACACACTGACACTCACTGGGGTACAGTCCCAAACACACTGACTCTCACTGGGGTACAGTCCAACCCACACTGTCTCTCAATGGGGTACATTTCCAGACACTCTGACTCTCACTGGGATACAATTCCATATACACTGACACTCATTGGGGTACAGTTTCACAGGCACTAACACTCACTGGGGTACAGTTCCGCACACACTTACTCTCACTGGGGTACAGTTCCACAGAAATCCTGCTCTCTCTAGTGTACAGTTCCACACAAACGTACTCTCACTGGGGGACAGTCCCACACACACTGACTCTCACTGGGGTACAGTCCCACGCACACTGACTCGCACTGGGAAACAATTCCATAAACACTGACTCTCACTGGGGTACATTTCCACACACACTGACTCCCACTGGGGTACAGGCCCAGACACACTGACTCTCACTGAGGTACAGACCCACACGCACTGACTCTCACTGGGGTACAATTCCATGCAAAATGACTCTCACTGGGGTACAGTTCCACAAACACTGAATCTCACTGGGGTACAGTCCCACACTCACTGAATCTCACTGGTGTACAATTCCACACACACTGACTCTCACTGGGTTACAATTCCACACACACTGACTCTCAATGAGGTACAGTCCCTCACACACTGACTCCCACTGGGGTACAGGCCCATTCAAACTGACTCTCACTGAGGTACAAATCAACACACACTGACTCTCACTGGGGTACAGTCCCACACACAATGACTCTCACTGGGGTACAATTCCACATACATTGACTCTCACTGGGGTACAGTTCAAAACATAATGACTCCCAATGGTGTACAGTCCCACACACACTGACTCTCACTGGGGTGCAGTCCAACCCACACTGTCTCTCAATGGGGTACATTTCCAGACACTCTGACTCTCACTGGGATACAATTCCATCCACACTGACACTCATTGGGGTACAGTTTCACAGGCACTAACACTCACTGGGGTACAGTTCCACAGAAAACCCGCTCTCTCTAGTGTACAGTTCCACACAAACGGACTCTCACTGGAGGACAGTCCCACACACACTGACTCTCACTGGGGTACAGTCCCACGCACACTGGCTCGCACTGGCAAACAATTCCATAAACACTGACTCTCACTGGGGTACATTTCCACACACACTGACTCCCACTGGGGTACAGGTGCAGACACACTGACTCTCACTGAGATACAAATCCACACACACTGACTCTCACTAGGGTACAGTCCCAAACACACTGACTCTCACTGGGGTACAGTCCCACACACACTGACTCTCACTGGGGTACAGTTCCATCCACACTGACACTCAGTGGGGTACAGTTACACATGTACTGAGACTCACTGGGGTACAGAAACACACACACTGACTCTCACTGGGGTACAGATCCACACACACTGACAAACACTGGGGTACAGTTCCACAGAAATCCCGCTCGCACTGGGGTACAGTTCCACACAAACGGACTCTCACTGGGGTTCAGTCCCACACACACTGACTCTCACTGGGGTACAGTTCCAAACACACTGACTCTCACTGTGGGACAGTCCCACACACACTGACTCTCACAGGGGTACAGTTTCACACGCACTGACTCTCACTGGGCTACAGTTCCATCCACACTGACACTCACTGGGGTACAGGTCCACACACACTGACACACACTGGGGAACATTTCCACGCACACTGTCTGTCACTGGGGTACAGTTCCACAGAAAACTCGCTGTCACTGGGGTACAGTTCCACACAAATGGACTTGCACTGGGGTGCAGTTCCTCAATCATTGACTCACACTGGGGTACAGTTCCACACATACTGACTCTCTCTGTGGTAAATTTCCACACACACTGACTCTCACTGAGGTACAGTCCCACACACACTGACTCTCACTGGGTACAGTCCCAAACACACTGACTCGCACTGGGGTACATTTCCACACACACTGACTCTGACTGGGGTACAGTCCCACACACACTGAATCTCACTGAGGTACAAATCCACACACACTGATTCTCACTGGGGTACAATCCCACATACACTGACTTTAACAGGGGTACACTCCCACACACACTGACTCTCACTGGGGTACAATTCCACACACACTGACGCTCACTGAGTTACAGATCAACGCACACTGACACCCACTGGTGTACAGTCCCACACACACTGACTTCCACTGGGGTACCATCCCTACACTCTGATTTTAACAGGGGGACACTCCGACACACACTGACTCTCACTGGGGTACAATTCCACACACACTGACACGCACTGGTGTACAGTCCCACATACACTGACTCTCACTGGGGTACAGTCCAAAACACACTGACTCTCACTGGGGTACAGATCCACACACACTGACTGTCAATGGGGTACAGTTCCATCCACACTGACACTCACTGGGGTACAGTTCCACACACACTAACACTCACTGGGGTACAGTTCCACACACACAGAATCTCACTGGAGTACAGTTCCACACACACAGACAAACACTGGGTGATAGTTCCACACACACTTTCTCTCACTGGGGTACAGTTCCACAGAAATCCCGCTCTCACTGGGGTACAGTTCCACACAAATAGACTCTCACTGGGGTACAGTCCCACACACACTGACTCTCACAGGAGTACATTTCCAAACACACTGACTCTCACTGGGGTACAGTCCCACACACACTGACTCTCACTGGGGTACAGTCCCACACACTCTGACTCCCACTGGGGTACCGTCCCACACACACTGACTTTAACAGGGGTACACTCCCACTCACACTGACTCTCACTGGGGTACAATTCCACACACACTGACGCTCACTGAGTTACAGTTCAACGCACACTGACTCCCACTGGTGTACAGTCCCACACACACTGACTTCCACTGGGGTACCGTCCCTACACACTGACTTTAACAGGGGTACACTCCCACACACACTGACTCTCACTGGGGAACAAGTCCACACACACTGACACGCACTGGGGTAAAGTCCCACATACACTGACTCTCACTGGGGTACAGTCCAAAACACACTGACTCTCACTGGGGTACAGTTCCACAGACACTGACTGTCAATGGGGTACAGTTCCATCCACACTGACACTCACTAGGGTACAGTTCCACACACACTGACACTCACTGGGGTACAGTTCCACACACACTGAATCTCAATGGAGTACAGTTCCACACACACAGACAAACACTGGGAGATAGTTCCACACACACTTTCTCTCACTGGGGTACAGTTCCACAGAAATCCCGCTCTCACTGGGGTACAGTTCCACACAAACAGACTCTCACTGGGGTACAGTCCCACACACACTGAATCTCACAGGAGTACAGTTCCAAACACACTGACTCTCACTGGGGTACAGTCCCACACACACTGACTCTCACTGGGGTACAGTCCCACACACTCTGACTCCCACTGGGGTACCGTCCCACACACACTGACTCTCACTGGGGTACACTCCCACACACACTGACTCTCACTGGGGTACAATTCCACACACACTGACGCTCACTGAGTTACAGTTCAACACACACTGACTCCCACTGGTGTACAGTCCCACACACACTGACTTCCACTGGGGTACCGTCCCTACACACTGACTTTAACAGGGGTACACTCCCACACACACTGACTCTCACTGGGGTACAATTCCACACACACTGACACGAAATGGGGTACAGTCCCACATACACTGACTCTCACTGGAGTACAGTCCAAAACACACTGACTCACACTGGGGTACAGTTCCACACACACTGACTGTCACTGGGGTACAGTTCCATCCACACTGACACTCACTGGGGTACAGTTCCACACGCACTGACACTCACTGGGGTACAGTTCCACACACACTGACTCTCACTGGAGTACAGTTCCACACACACAGACAAACACTGGGTGATAGTTCCACACACACTTTCTCTTACTGGGGTACAGTTCCACAGAAATCCCGCTCTCACTGGGGTACAGTTCCACACAAACAGACTCTCACTGGGGTACAGTCCCACACACACTGACTCTCACAGGAGTACATTTCCAAACACACTGACTCTCACTGGGGTACAGTCCCACACACACTGACTCTCACTGGGGTACAGTCCCACACACTCTGACTCCCACTGGGGTACCGTCCCACACACACTGACTTTAACAGGGGTACACTCCCACTCACACTGACTCTCACTGGGGTACAATTCCACACACACTGACGCTCACTGAGTTACAGTTCAAAGCACACTGACTCCCACTGGTGTACAGTCCCACACACAATGACTTCCACTGGGGTACCGTCCCTACACACTGACTTTAACAGGGGTACACTCCCACACACACTGACTCTCACTGGGGTACAATTCCACACACACTGACACGCACTGGGGTACAGTCCCACATACACTGACTCTCACTGGGGTACAGTCCAAAACACACTGACTCTCACTGGGGTACAGTTCCACACACACTGACTGTCAATGGGGTACAGTTCCATCCACACTGACACTCACTGGGGTACAGTTCCACACAAACTGACACTCACTGGGGTACAGTTCCACACGCACTGACACTCACTGGGGTACAGTTCCACACACACTGACTCTCACTGGAGTACAGTTCCACACACACAGACAAACACTGGGTGATAGTTCCACGCACACTTTCTCTCACTGGGGTACAGATCCACAGAAATCCCGCTCTCACTGGGGTACAGTTCCACACAAACAGACTCTCACTGGGGTACAGTCCCACACACACTGACTCTCACAGGAGTACAGTTCCAAACACACTGACTCTCACTGGGGTACAGTCCCACACACACTGACTCTCACTGGGGTACAGTCCCACACACTCTGACTCCCACTGGGGTACCGTCCCACACACACTGACTTTAACAGGGGTACACTCCCACACACACTGACTCTCACTGGGGTACAATTCCACACACACTGACGCTCACTGAGTTACAGTTCAACGCACACTGACTCCCACTGGTGTACAGTCCCACACACACTGACTTCCACTTGGGTACCGTCCCTACACACTGACTTTAACAGGTGTACACTCCCACACACACTGACTCTCACTGGGGTACAATTCCACACACACTGACACGAACTGGGGTACAGTCCCACATACACTGACTCTCACTGGGGTACAGTCAAAAACACACTGACTCTCACTGGGGTACAGTTCCATCCACACTGACAATCACTGGGGTACAGTTCCACACGCACTGACACTCACTGGGGTACAGTTCCACACACACAGACAAACACTGGGTGATAGTTCCACACACACTTTCTCTTACTGGGGTACAGTTCCACAGAAATCCCGCTCTCACTGGGGTACAGTTCCACACAAACAGACTCTCACTGGGTTACAGTCCCACACACACTGACTCTCACAGGAGTCCAGTTCCAAACACACTGAATCTCACTGGGGTACAGTCCCACACACACTGACTCCCACTGGGGTACAATTCTACACACACTGACTTTCACTGGGGTACATTTCCACACACACTGACACCCACTGGTGTACAGTCACACACACTGACTCTCACTTGGGTACAGTTCCATCCACGCTGACACGCACTGTGGTACAGTTCCACACACACTGACTCTCACTGGGGTACAGTTCCACACACACTGACTCTCACTGGGGTACAGTTCCACACACAGTGACTCTCACTGGGGTACAGTTCCACACACACTGACTCTCACTGGGGTACAGACCCACACGCACTGACTCTCACTGGGGTACATTTCCATGCAAAATGACTCTCACTAGGGTACAGTTCCACAAACACTGAATCTCACTGGGGTACAGTCCCACACTCACTGAATCTCACTGGTGTACAATTCCACACATACTGACACTCACTGGGTTACAATTCCACACACACTGACTCTCAATGAGGTACAGTCCCTCAAACACTGACTCCCACTGGGGTACAGGCCCATTCAAACTGACTCTCACTGAGGTACAAATCAACACACACTGACTCTCACTGGGGTACAGTCCCACAGACATTGACTCTCACTGGGGAACAGTCCCAAGTTCACTGAGACTCACTGGGGTACACTCCCACACACACTGACTCTCACTGGGGTACAATTCCACATACACTGACTCTCACTGGGGTACAGTTCAAAACATAATGACTCCCAATGGTGTACAGTCCCACACACACTGACTTTCACTGGGGTACAATTCCACACACACTGACACTCACTGGGGTACAGTCCCAAACACACTGACTCTCGCTGGGGTACAGTCCAACCCACGCTGTCTCTCAATGGGGTACATTTCCAGACACTCTGACTCTCACTGGGATACAATTCCATACACACTGACACTCATTGGGGTACAGTTTCACAGGCACTAACACTCACTGGGGTACAGTTCCACACACACTGACTCTCACTGGGGTACAGTTCCACACACACTGACGAATACTGGGGGATAGTTCTACACACACTTACTCTCACTGGGGTACAGTTCCACAGAAATCCTGCTCTCTCTAGTGTACAGTTCCACACAAACGTACTCTCACTGGGGGACAGTCCCACACACACTGACTCTCACTGGGGTACAGTCCCACGCACACTGACTCGCACTGGGAAACAAGTCCATAAACACTGACTCTCACTGGGGTACATTTCCACACACACTGACTCCCACTGGGGTACAGGCCCAGACACACTGACTCTCACTGAGGTACAGACCCACACGCACTGACTTTCACTGGGGTACATTTCCATGCAAAATGACTCTCACTGGGGTAAAGTTCCACAAACACTGAATCTCACTGGGGTACAGTCCCACACTCACTGAATCTCACTGGTGTACAATTCCACACACACTGACTCTCACTGGGTTACAATTCCACACACACTGACTCTCAATGAGGTACAGTCCCTCACACACTGACTCCCACTGGGGTACAGGCCCATTCAAACTGACTCTCACTGAGGTACAAATCAACACACACTGACTCTCACTGGGGTACAGTCCCATACACAATGACTCTCACTGGGGTACAATTCCACATACACTGACTCTCACTGGGGTACAGTTCAAAACATAATGACTCCCAATGGTGTACAGTCCCACACACACTGACTTTCACTGGGTTTCAATTCCACACACACTGACACTCACTGGGGTACAGTCACAAACACACTGACTCTCACTGGGGTGCAGTCCAACCCACACTGTCTCTCAATGGGGTACATTTCCAGACACTCTGACTCTCACTGGGATACAATTCCATCCACACTGACACTCATTGGGGTACAGTTTCACAGGCACTAACACTCACTGGGGTACAGTTCCACAGAAAACCCGCTCTCTCTAGTGTACAGTTCCACACAAACGGACTCTCACTGGAGGACAGTCCCACACACACTGACTCTCACTGGGGTAAAGTCCCACGCACACTGGCTTGCACTGGCAAACAATTCCATAAACACTGACTCTCACTGGGGTACATTTCCACACACACTGACTCCCACTGGGGTACAGGCGCAGACACACTGACTCTCACTGAGGTACAAATGCACACACACTGACTCTCACTGGGGTACAGTCCCACACACACTGACTCTCACTGGGAACAATTCCACACACACAGACTCTCACTGGGGTACAGTTCCACACAGAATGACTCTCACTGGGGTACAATAACACAAACACTGACTCTCACTTGGGAACAGTCCCACACACACTGACTCTCAATGGGGTAAAGTGCCACAAACATTGACCCTCACTGGGGTACAGTCCCACAGACACTGACGCTTACTTGGGTACAATTCCACACACACTGACTCTCACTGAGGTACAGTCCCAAACACACTGACTCTCACTGGGGTACAGTTTCACACATACTGACTCTCACTGGAGTACATTTCCATCCAAACTGGCACTCACTGGGGTACAGTTCCACACACACTGACACACACTGGTGTACATTTACACACACACTGTCTCTCACTGGGGTACAGTTCCACAGAAAACTCACTGTCACTAGGGTACAGTTCCACACAAACGGACTCTCACTAGGGTACAGTTCCTCACTCACTGACTCTCACTGGGGTACAGTTCCACACACAGTGACTCTCACTGGGGTACAGTCCCACACACACTGACTCTCACTGAGGTACAGTCCCACACAAACTGACTCTCACTGGGGTACAGTTTCACACACACTGACTCTCACTGGGGTACAGTTCCATCCACACTGACACTCACTGGGGTACAGTTCCAAGCACAATGTCTCTCACTGGGGTACAGTACCACAGTAAACTCGCTCTCAGAGGGGTACAGTTCCACACAAACGGACTCTCACTGGGGTACAGTTCCTCACTCACTGACTCTCACTGGGGTACAATTCCACACACACTGATGCTCACTGGGATACTGCTCCACACACACAGACTCTTACTGGGGTACAGTTCCACACACACTTACAATCACTGGGGTACAGCTCCACACACACACAGCCTCTCACTGGCAAACAGTTCCAGACACACTGACTCTCACTGGGCTACAGTTCCACACATACTGACAATCACTGGGGTACAGTTCCACACACACTGTCTCTCACTGGGGTACAGTACCACACACGCTGACTCTCACTGGGGTACAATTCCACACACACTGACTCTCACTGGGGTACAGTCCCACACACACTGATTCTCACTGGGGTACAATTCCACACACACTGACTCTCACTGGGGTACAGTTCTTCACACACTGAGTCTCACTGGGGTACAGTCCCACACACAATGACTCTCACTGGGGTACAATTCCACATACACTGACTCTCACTGGGGTACAGTTCCACACACACTGACTCCCACTGGTGTACAGTCCCACACACACTGACTCTCACTGGGGTACAGTCCCACACGCACTGACTCTCACTGGGGTACAATTCCATGCAAAATGACTCTCACTGGGGTACAGTTCCACCAACACTGACTCTCACTGGGGTACAGTCCCACACACACTGAATCTCACTGGTGTACAATTCCACACACACTGACTCTCACTGGGCTACAATTCCACACACACTGACTCTCAATGAGGTACAGTCCCTCACACACTGACTCCCACTGGGGTACAGGCCCATTCAAACTGACTCTCACTGAGGTACAAATCCACACACACTGACTCTCACTGGGGTACAGTACCACAGACATTGACTCTCACTGGGGAACAGTCCCACGTTCACTGAGACTCACTGGGGTACACTCCCACACACACTGACTCTCACTGGGGTACAATTCCACATACACTGACTCTCACTGGGGTACAGTTCAAAACATAATGACTCCCAATGGTGTACAGTCCCACACACACTGACTTTCACTGGGGTACAATTCCACACACACTGACACTCACTGGGGTACAGTCCCAAACACACTGACTCTCACTGGGGTACAGTCCAACCCACACTGTCTCTCAATGGGGTACATTTCCAGACACTCTGACTCTCACTGGGATACAATTCCATACACACTGACACTCATTGGGGTACAGTTTCACAGGCACTAACACTCACTGGGGTACAGTTCCACACACACTGACTCTCACTGGTGTACAGTTCCACACACACTGACGAATACTGGGGGATAGTTCTACACACACTTACTCTCACTGGGGTACAGTTCCACAGAAATCCTGCTCTCTCTAGTGTACAGTTCCACACAAACGTACTCTCACTGGGGGACAGTCCCACACACACTGACTCTCACTGGGGTACAGTCCCACGCACACTGACTCGCACTGGGAAACAATTCCATAAACACTGACTCTCACTGGGGTACATTTCCACACACACTGACTCCCACTGGGGTACAGGCCCAGACACACTGACTCTCACTGAGGTACAGACCCACACGCACTGACTCTCACTGGGGTACAATTCCATGCAAAATGACTCTCACTGGGGTACAGTTCCACAAACACTGAATCTCACTGGGGTGCAGTCCCACACTCACTGAATCTCACTGGTGTACAATTCCACACACACTGACTCTCACTGGGTTACAATTCCACACACACTGACTCTCAATGAGGTACAGTCCCTCACACACTGACTCCCACTGGGGTACAGGCCCATTCAAACTGACTCTCACTGAGGTACAAATCAACACACACTGACTCTCACTGGGGTACAGTCCCACACACAATGACTCTCACTGGGGTACAATTCCACATACACTGACTCTCACTGGGGTACAGTTCAAAACATAATGACTCCCAATGGTGTACAGTCCCACACACACTGACTCTCACTGGGGTGCAGTCCAACCCACACTGTCTCTCAATGGGGTACATTTCCAGACACTCGGACTCTCACTGGGATACAATTCCATCCACACTGACACTCATTGGGGTACAGTTTCACAGGCACTAACACTCACTGGGGTACAGTTCCACAGAAAACCCGCTCTCTCTAGTGTACAGTTCCACACAAACGGACTCTCACTGGAGGACAGTCCCACACACACTGACTCTCACTGGGGTACAGTCCCACGCACACTGGCTCGCACTGGCAAACAATTCCATAAACACTGACTCTCACTGGGGTACATTTCCACACAAACTGACTCCCACTGGGGTACAGGTGCAGACACACTGACTCTCACTGAGGTACAAATCCACACACACTGACTCTCACTGGGGAACAATTCCACACACACTGACACTTACTGGGGTACAGTCCCACACACACTGACTCTCACTGGGGTACAGTCCAACACACACAGAGTCTCACTGGGGTACAGTTCCATCCACACTGACTCTCACTGGGGTACAGTTCCATCCATACTGACACTCACTGGGGTACAGTCCAACACACACAGACTCTCACTGGGGTACCGTTCCACACACACTGACTCTCACTGGGGTACAGTTCCACACACACTGACAAACACTGGGGTACAGTTCCACAGAAATCCCGCTCGCACTGGGGTACAGTTCCACACAAACGGACTCTCACTGGGGTTCAGTCCCACACACACTGACTCTCACTGGGGTACAGTTCCAAACACACTGACTCTCACTGTGGGACAGTCCCACACACACTGACTCTCACTGGGGTACAGTTTCACACGCACTGACTCTCACTGGGCTACAGTTCCATCCACACTGACACTCACTGGGGTACAGGTCCACACACACTGACACACACTGGGGAACATTTCCACGCACACTCTCTCTCACTGGGGTACAGTTCCACAGAAAACTCGCTGTCACTGGGGTACAGTTCCACACAAATGGACTTGCACTGGGGTGCAGTTCCTCAATCATTGACTCACACTGGGGTACAGTTCCACACATACTGACTCTCTCTGTGGTAAATTTCCACACACACTGACTCTCACTGGGGTACAGTCCCACACAAACTGACTCTCACTGAGGTACAGTCCCACACACACTGACTCTCACTGGGTACAGTCCCAAACACACTGACTCGCACTGGGGTACATTTCCACACACACTGACTCTGACTGGGGTACAGTCCCACACACACTGAATCTCACTGAGGTACAAATCCACACACACTGATTCTCACTGGGGTACAGTCCCACATACACTGACTTTAACAGGGGTACACTCCCACACACACTGACTCTCACTGGGGTACAATTCCACACACACTGATGCTCACTGAGTTACAGATCAACGCACACTGACTCCCACTGGTGTACAGTCCCACACACACTGACTTCCACTGGGGTACCATCCCTACACTCTGATTTTAACAGGGGGACACTCCGACACACACTGACTCTCACTGGGGTACAATTCCACACACACTGACACGCACTGGTGTACAGTCCCACATACACTGACTCTCACTGGGGTACAGTCCAAAACACACTGACTCTCACTGGGGTACAGATCCACACACACTGACTGTCAATGGGGTACAGTTCCATCCACACTGACACTCACTGGGGTACAGTTCCACACACACTGACACTCACTGGGGTACAGTTCCACACACACAGAATCTCACTGGAGTACAGTTCCACACACACAGACAAACACTGGGTGATAGTTCCACACACACTTTCTCTCACTGGGGTACAGTTCCACAGAAATCCCGCTCTCACTGGGGTACAGTTCCACACAAACAGACTCTCACTGGGGTACAGTCCCACACACACTGACTCTCACAGGAGTACATTTCCAAACACATTGACTCTCACTGGGGTACAGTCCCACACACACTGACTCTCACTGGGGTACAGTCCCACACACTCTGACTCCCACTGGGGTACCGTCCCACACACACTGACTTTAACAGGGGTACACTCCCACTCACACTGACTCTCACTGGGGTACAATTCCACACACACTGACGCTCACTGAGTTACAGTTCAACGCACACTGACTCCCACTGGTGTACAGTCCCACACACACTGACTTCCACTGGGGTACCGTCCCTACACACTGACTTTAACAGGGGTACACTCCCACACACACTGACTCTCACTGGGGAACAATTCCACACACACTGACACGCACTGGGGTAAAGTCCCACATACACTGACTCTCACTGGGGTACAGTCCAAAACACACTGACTCTCACTGGGGTACAGTTCCACACACACTGACTGTCAATGGGGTACAGTTCCATCCACACTGACACTCACTGGGGTACAGTTCCACACACACTGACACTCACTGGGGTACAGTTCCACACACACTGAATCTCACTGGAGTACAGTTCCACACACACAGACAAACACTGGGAGATAGTTCCACACACACTTTCTCTCACTGGGGTACAGTTCCACAGAAATCCCGCTCTCACTGGGGTACAGTTCCACACAAACAGACTCTCACTGGGGTACAGTCCCACACACACTGACTCTCACAGGAGTACAGTTCCAAACACACTGACTCTCACTGGGGTACAGTCCCACACACACTGACTCTCACTGGGGTACAGTCCCACACACTCTGACTCCCACTGGGGTACAGACCCACACACACTGACTCTCACTGGGGTACACTCCCACACACACTGACTCTCACTGGGTTACAATTCCACACACACTGACGCTCACTGAGTTACAGTTCAACGCACACTGACTCCCACTGGTGTACAGTCCCACACACACTGACTTCCACTGGGGTACCGTCCCTACACACTGACTTTAACAGGGGTACACTCCCACACACACTGACTCTCACTGGGGTACAATTCCACACACACTGACACGAACTGGGGTACAGTCCCACATACACTGACTCTCACTGGAGTACAGTCCAAAACACACTGACTCTCACTGGGGTACAGTTCCATACACACTGACTGTCACTGGGGTACAGTTCCATCGACACTGACACTCACTGGGGTACAGTTCCACATGCACTGACACTCAATGGGATACAGTTCCACACACACTGACTCTCACTGGAGTACAGTTCCACACACACAGACAAACACTGGGTGATAGTTCCACACACACTTTCTCTTACTGGGGTACAGTTCCACAGAAATCCCGCTCTCACTGGGGTACAGTTCCACACAAACAGACTCTCACTGGGGTACAGTCCCACACACACTGACTCTCACAGGAGTACATTTCCAAACACACTGACTCTCACTGGGGTACAGTCCCACACACTCTGACTCCCACTGGGGTACCGTCCCACACACACTGACTTTAACAGGGGTACACTCCCACTCACACACTCTCACTGGGGTACAATTCCACACACACTGACGCTCACTGAGTTACAGTTCAAAGCACACTGACTCCCACTGGTGTACAGTCCCACACACAATGACTTCCACTGGGGTACCGTCCCTACACACTGACTTTAACAGGGGTACACTCCCACACACACTGACTCTCACTGGTGTACAATTCCACACACACTGACACGCACTGGGGTACAGTCCCACATACACTGACTCTCACTGGGGTACAGTCCAAAACACACTGACTCTCACTGGGGTACAGTTCCACACACACTGACTGTCAATGGGGTACAGTTCCATCCACACTGACACTCACTGGGGTACAGTTCCACACGTACTGACACTCACTGGGGTACAGTTCCACACACACTGACTCTCACTGGAGTACAGTTCCACACACACAGACAAACACTGGGTGATAGTTCCACACACACTTTCACTCACTGGGGTACAGTTCCACAGAAATCCCGCTCTCACTGGGGTACAGTTCCACACAAACAGACTCTCACTGGGGTACAGCCCCACACACACTGACTCTCACAGGAGTACAGTTCCAAACACACTGACTCTCACTGGGGTACAGTCCCACACACACTGACTCTCACTGGGGTACAGTCCCACACACTCTGACTCCCACTGGGGTACCGTCCCACTCACACTGTCTTTAACAGGGGTACACTCCCACTCACACTGACTCTCACTGGGGTACAATTCCACACACACTGACGCTCACTGAGTTACAGTTCAACGCACACTGACTCCCACTGGTGTACAGTCCCACACACACTGACTTCCACTGGGGTACCGTCCCTACACACTGACTTTAACAGGGGTACACTCCCACACACACTGACTCTCACTGGGGTACAATTCCTCATAATCTGACTCTCACTGGGGTAGAGTTCAAAACAAACTGACTCCCACTGGTGTACAGTCCCACACACGCTGACTCTCACTGGGGTACAATTCTAAACACACTGACACTCACTGGGGTACAGTCACACATGCAATGACTCTCACTGGGGTACAGTCCAACACACACTGACTCCCACTGGGGTACCGTCCCACACACACTGACTTTAACAGGGGTACACTCCCACTCACACTGACTCTCACTGGGGTACAATTCCACACACACTGACGCTCACTGAGTTACAGTTCAAAGCACACTGACTCCCACTGGTGTACAGTCCCACACACAATGACTTCCACTGGGGTACCGTCCCTACACACTGACTTTAACAGGGGTACACTCCCACACACACTGACTCTCACTGGGGTACAATTCCACACACACTGACACGCACTGGGGTACAGTCCCACATACACTGACTCTCACTGGGGTACAGTCCAAAACACACTGACTCTCACTGGGGTACAGTTCCACACACACTGACTGTCAATGGGGTACAGTTCCATCCACACTGACACTCACTGGGGTACAGTTCCACACGCACTGACACTCACTGGGGTACAGTTCCACACACACTGACTCTCACTGGAGTACAGTTCCACACACACAGACAAACACTGGGTGATAGTTCCACACACACTTTCACTCACTGGGGTACAGTTCCACAGAAATCCCGCTCTCACTGGGGTACAGTTCCACACAAACAGACTCTCACTGGGGTACAGCCCCACACACACTGACTCTCACAGGAGTACAGTTCCAAACACACTGACTCTCACTGGGGTACAGTCCCACACACACTGACTCTCACTGGGGTACAGTCCCACACACTCTGACTCCCACTGGGGTACCGTCCCACACACACTGACTTTAACAGGGGTACACTCCCACACACACTGACTCTCACTGGGGTACAATTCCACACACACTGACGCTCACTGAGTTACAGTTCAACGCACACTGACTCCCACTGGTGTACAGTCCCACACACACTGACTTCCACTGGGGTACCGTCCCTACACACTGACTTTAACAGGGGTACACTCCCACACACACTGACTCTCACTGGGGTACAATTCCACACACACTGACACGAAATGGGGTACAGTCCCACATACACTGACTCTCACTGGGGTACAGTCCAAAACACACTGACTCTCACTGGGGTACAGTTCCACACACACTGACTGTCAATGGGGTACAGTTCCATCCACACTGACACTCACTGGGGTACAGTTCCACACACACTGACACTCACTGGGATACAGTTCCACACACACTGAATCTCACTGGAGTACAGTTCCACACACACAGACAAACACTGGGAGATAGTTCCACACACACTTTCTCTCACTGGGTTACAGTTCCACAGAAATCCCGCTCTCACTGGGGTACAGTTCCACACAAACAGACTCTCACTGGGGTACAGCCCCACACACACTGACTCTCACAGGAGTACAGTTCCAAACACACTGACTCTCACTGGGGTACAGTCCCACACACACTGACTCTCACTGGGGTACAGTCCCACACACTCTGACTCCCACTGGGGTACCGTCCCACACACACTGACTTTAACAGGGGTACACTCCCACACACACTGACTCTCACTGGGGTACAATTCCACACACACTGATGCTCACTGAGTTACAGTTCAACGCACACTGACTCCCACTGGTGTACAGTCCCACACACACTGACTTCCACTGGGGTACCGTCCCTACACACTGACTTTAACAGGGGTACACTCCCACACACACTGACTCTCACTGGGGTACAATTCCACACACACTGACACGAAATGGGGTACAGTCCCACATACACTGACTCTCACTGGGGTACAGTCCAAAACACACTGACTCTCACTGGGGTACAGTTCCACACACACTGACTGTCAATGGGGTACAGTTCCATCCACACTGACACTCACTGGGGTACAGTTCCACACGCACTGACACTCACTGGGGTACAGTTCCACACACACTGACTCTCACTGGAGTACAGTTCCACACACACAGACAAACACTGGGTGATAGTTCCACACACACTTTCACTCACTGGGGTACAGTTCCACAGAAATCCCGCTCTCACTGGGGTACAGTTCCACACAAACAGACTCTCACTGGGGTACAGCCCCACACACACTGACTCTCACAGGAGTACAGTTCCAAACACACTGACTCTCACTGGGGTACAGTCCCACACCCACTGAATCTCACTGGGGTACAGTCCCACACACTCTGACTCCCACTGGGGTACCGTCCCACACACACTGACTTTAACAGGGGTACACTCCCACACACACTGACTCTCACTGGGGTACAATTCCACACACACTGACGCTCACTGAGTTACAGTTCAACGCACACTGACTCCCACTGGTGTACAGTCCCACACACACTGACTTCCACTGGGGTACCGTCCCTACACACTGACTTTAACAGGGGTACACTCCCACACACACTGACTCTCACTGGGGTACAATTCCACACACACTGACACGAACTGGGGTACAGTCCCACATACACTGACTCTCACTGGGGTACAGTCCAAAACACACTGACTCTCACTGGGGTACAGTTCCACACACACTGACTGTCACTGGGGTACAGTTCCATCCACACTGACAATCACTGGGGTACAGTTCCACACGCACTGACACTCACTGGGGTACAGTTCCACACACACTGACTCTCACTGGAGTACAGTTCCACACACACAGACAAACACTGGGTGATAGTTCCACACACACTTTCTCTTACTGGGGTACAGTTCCACAGAAATCCCGCTCTCACTGGGGTACAGTTCCACACAAACAGACTCTCACTGGGGTACAGTCCCACACACACTGACTCTCACAGGAGTACAGTTCCAAACACACTGAATCTCACTGGGGTACAGTCCCACACACACTGACTCCCACTGGGGTACAATTCTACACACACTGACTCTCACTGGGGTACATTTCCACACACACTGACACCCACTGGTGTACAGTCACACACACTGACTCTCACTTGGGTACAGTTCCAGACACACTGACAGTCACTGGGGTACAGTTCAAGACACACTGACACTCACTGGGGTACAGTTCCACACGCACTGACACTCACTGGGGTACAGTTTCACACACACTGACTCTCACTGGTGTACAGTTCCATCCACACTGACACTCACTGGGGTACAGATCCACACACACTGACACACACTGGGGTACATTTCCACACACACTGTCTCTCACTGGGGTAATGTTCCACAGAAAACCCGGTATCACTGGGATACAGTTGCACACAAACGTACTCTCACTGGGGTACAGTTCCTCACTCACTGACTCTCACTGGGGTACAGTTCCACGCATACTGACTCTCACTGGGGTAAATTTCCACACACAATGACTCTCACTGGGGTACTGTCCGACACACACTTACTCTCACTGAGGTAAAGACCCACACACACTGACTCTCACTGGGGTACATTTTCACACACACTGACTCTCACTGGGGTACACTTCCATCCACACTGAGACTCACTGGGGTACAGTTCCACACACTGACACTCACTGGGGTACATTTCCACACACACTGTCTCTCACTGGGGTACAGTCCCACACACACTGAATTTCACTGGGGTACAGTTCCACACAAACGCACTCTCACTGGGGTACAGTTCCTCACTCACTGACTCTCACTGGGATACAGTTCCACACACACTGAGTCTCACTGGGATACTGTTCCACACACACAGACTCTCACTGGGGTACAGTTCCACACACACTTACAATCACTGGGGTACATCTCCACACACACACAGCCTCTCACTGGGATAAAGTTCCACACATATTGAAAATCAATCGGGTACAGTTCCACACACACTGTCTCTCACTGGGGTACAGTCCCACACACACTGACTCTCACTGGGGTACAATTCCACACACACTGACTCTCACTGAGGTACATTTCCACGCACACTGACTCTCACTGGGGTACAGTCCCACACACATTGACTCTCACTGGGGTACCATTCCACACACACTGACTCTCAATGGGGTACAGTTCCACACACACTGACTCTCACTCAGATACAGATCCACACATATTGACAATCAATGGGGTACATTTCCACAGACACTGTCTCTCCCTGGGGTACAGTACCACAAACACTGACTCTAACTGGGGTACAATTCCACACACACTGACTCTCACTGGGGTACATTTCCACACACACTGACTCTCACTGGGGTACAGTCCCACACACACTGACTCTCACTGGGGTACCATTCCACACACACTGACACTCACTGGGGTACAGTTCCACACACACTGACTCTTACTGGGGTACAGTACCACAGAAAACCCATTCTCACAGTGGTACAGTTCCACACAAACAGACTCTCACTGGCGTACAGTTCCTCACTCACTGACTCTCACTGGGGTACAGTTCCACACACACTGAGTCTCACTGGGATACTGTTCCACACACACAGACTCTCACTGGGGTACAGTTCCACACACACAGACTCCTACAGGTGTACAGTTCCACACACGTTGACACTC
Source organism: Carcharodon carcharias (assembly GCF_017639515.1). Lineage (NCBI taxonomy): Eukaryota > Metazoa > Chordata > Chondrichthyes > Lamniformes > Lamnidae > Carcharodon > Carcharodon carcharias. The sequence continues at coordinate 11,212,382 of NC_054478.1, read as the reverse complement.
ACTGGGGTACAGTCCCACACACACTGATTCTCACTGGGGTACAATTCCACACACACTGACTCTCACTGGGGTACAGTAACAAACACAATGACTCTCGCTTGGGTACAGTCCCACATACACTGACTCTCACTGGGGTAAAGTGCCACACACACTGACTCTCACTGGGGTACAGTCCCACAGACACTGACTCTTACTGGGGTACAATTCCAAACACACTGACTCTCACTGAGGTACAGTTGCACACGCACTGACTCCCAATGGTGGACAGTCCCACAGACACTGACTCTCACTGGGGTACAGTTCCACACACGCTGACTCTCACTGGGGTACAATTCCACACAAACTGACAGTCACTGGGGCACAGTCCCACACACACTGAATCTCACTGAGGTACAGTCCCAAACACACTGACTCTCACTGGGGTACAGTTTCACACACACTGACTCTCACTGGGGTACAGTTCCATCCACACTGACACTCACTGGGGTCCATTTCCACACACACTGTCTCTCATTGGGGTACAGTTCCACAGAAAACTCACTGTCACTAAGGTACAGTTCCACACAAACGGACTCTCACTGGGGTACAGTTCCTCACACGCTGACTCTCACTGTGGTACAGTTCCAAACACACTGAGTCTCCCAGGGATACTGTTCCACACACACAGACTCTCACTGGGTACAGTTCCACACACACTTACAATCACTGGGGTACAGCTCCACACACACACACAGCCTCTCACTGGGATACACTTACACACACACTGACTCTCACTGGGATACAGTTCCACACATACTGACAATCACTGGGCTACAGTTCCATCCACAATGACACTCACTGTTGTACAATTCCACACACGCTGATTCTCACACTGGGGTACAGTTCCACAGAAAACTCGCTCTCACTGGCTAAAGTTCCACACACACTGACTCTCACTGGGGTACAGTCCCACACAAACTGACACACACTGGGGAACAGTTCCACACACACTGACAATCACTGGGGTACATTTCCAAACACACTGTCTCTCACTGGGGTACAGTTCCACAGAAAACAGGCTCTCGCTGGGGTACTGTTCCACAAAAATGGACTCTCACTGGGGTACAGTTCCTCAGTCACTGAATCTCACTGGTTTACAGTTCCACACTCAATGACTCTAACTGGGATACAGTTCCACAAATACTGACAATGAATGGGGTACAGTTCCATCCACATTGACACACACCTGGATACAGTACCACACACGCTGACTCTCACACTGGGGAACAGTTCGACTGATAACTCGCTCACACTGGGGTACAGTTCCACACACACTGACTCTCACAGGGGTACAGTCCCACACACACTGACTCTCACTGGGGTAGAGTCCCACAGAATGACTGTCACTGGGGTACAGTTCCACACACACTGACTCTCACTGGGGTACAGTCCCACACACAGTGACTCTCACTGGGGTACAATTCCACACACACTGTCTCTCACTGGGGTACAGTTCCACACACACTGACCATCACTGGGGTACAGTTCCACACACACTTTCTCTCTCTGGGGTACATTTCCACAGAAAATACACTCTCACTGGGGTACAGTTCAACACAAACGGACTCTCACTGGGGTACAGTTCCACACACACTGACTCTCACTGGGGTACAGTCCCACAAACACTGACTCTCACTGGGGTACAATCGCACACACACTGACATAAACAGGGGTACACTCCCACACACACTGACTCTCACTGGGGTACAATTCCACATACACTGACGCTCACTGGGTTACAGTTCAACACACACTGACTCCCACTGGTGTACAGTCCCACACTCACTGACTCTCACTGGGGTACAATTCCACACACAGTGACAGTCACTGGGGTACAGTCCCACATACACTGACTCTCACTGGGGTACAGTCCAACACACACTGACTCTCACTGGGGTACATTTCCACACACACTGACTCTCACTGGGGTACAGTTCCATCCACACTGACACTCACTGGGGTACAGTTCCACACGCACTGACACTCACTGGGGTACAGTTCCACACACACTGACTCTCACTGGAGTACAGTTCCACACACACTGACAAACACTGGGTGATAGTTCCACACACACTTTCTCTCACTGGGGTACAGTTCCAAGGAAATCCCGCACTCACTGGTGTACAGTTCCACACAAACGGACTCACTGGGGTACAGGCCCACACACACTGACTCTCACTGGGGTACAGTTCCACACACGCTGACTCTCACTGGGGTACAATTCCACACAAATGGACAGTCACTGGGGCACAGTCCCACACACACTGAATCTCACTGAGGTACAGTCCCAAACACACTGACTCTCACTGGGGTACAGTTTCACACACACTGACTCTCACTGGGGTACAGTTCCATCCACACTGACACTAACTGGGGTACATTTCCACACACACTGTCTCTCATTGGGGTACAGTTCCACAGAAAACTCACTGTCACTAAGGTACAGTTCCACACAAACGGACTCTCACTGGGGCACAGTTCCTCACACACTGACTCTCACTGTGGTACAGTTCCAAACACACTGAGTCTCCCTGGGATACTGTTCCACACACAGAGACTCTCACTGGGTACAGTTCCACACACACTTACAATCACTGGGGTACAGCTCCACACACACACAGCCTCTCACTGGGATACACTTACACACACACTGACTCTCACTGGGATACAGTTCCACACATACTGACAATCACTGGGGTACAGTTGCACACACACTGACTCTCACTGGGGTACAGTTCCACACGCACTGACTCTCACTGGGATACAGTTCCACACACAATGACTCTCACTGGGGTACAGTCCCACACACACTGACTCTCACTGGGGTACAGTTCCACACACACTGAAAATCACTAGGGTAGAGCTCCACATTCACTGACTATCACTGGGATACAGCTCCACGCACACTGACTCTCACTGGGGTACAGTTCCACACACGCTGCCTCTTACACTGGGGTACAGTTCCACAGAAAACTCGCTCTCACTGGGTTACAGTTCCACACACACTGACTCTCACTTGTTTACAGTTCAACACACACTGACACTCACTGGGGTACAATTCCACACACACTGACACTCACTGGGGTACAGTCCCACACACACTGACTCTCACTGGGTTACAGTCCAACACACACTGACTCTCACTGGGTTACAGTCCAACACACACTGAGTCTCACTGGGGTACAGTTCCACACACACTGACTCTCACTGGGGTACAGTTCCATCCAAACTGACACTCACTGTGGTACACTTACACACGCACTGACTTTCACTGAGGTACAGACCCGCACATGCTGACTCTCACTGGGGTACATTTTCATACACACTGACTCTCATTGGGGTACAGTTCCACACACCGACACTCACTGGGGTACATTTCCACACACACTGTCTCTCACTGGGGTACAGTACCACAGAAAACTCGCTCTCACTGGGGTGCAATTCCACACAAACGGACTCTCACTGGTGTACAGTTCCTCTTTCAATTTCTCTCACTGGGGTACAGTTACACACACACTGACTCTCACTGGGATACAGTTCCACACACACTGACTCTCACCTGGATACTGTTCCACACACACTGACTCTCACTGCGGTACAGTTCCACACACACTGACTCCCACTGGGGTACAGTTCCACTCACAGTTACAATCACTGTGGTACAGCTCCACACACACACAGACTCTTACTGGGATACAGTTCCACACATACTGACAATCATTGGGGTACAGTTCCATCCACAATGACACTCACTGTGGTACAGTTCCACACACGCTGATTCTCACACTGGGGTACAGTTCCACAGAAAACTCGCTCTCACTGGCTAAAGTTCCACACACACTGACTCTCACTGGGGAACAGTTCCACACACACTGACAATCACTGGGGTACATTTCCAAACACACTGTCTCTCACTGGGGTACAGTTCCACAGAAAACAGGCTCTCGCTGGGGTACTGTTCCACAAAAATGGACTCTCACTGGGGTACAGTTCCTCAGTCACTGAATCTCACTGGTTTACAGTTCCACACTCAATGACTCTCACTGGGATACAGTTCCACAAATACTGACAATGAATGGGGTACAGTTCCATCCACATTGACACACACCTGGATACAGTACCACACACGCTGACTCTCACACTGGGGAACAGTTCGACTGATAACTCGCTCACACTGGGGTACAGTTCCACACACACTGACTCTCACAGGGATACAGTCCCACACACACTGACTCTCACTGGGTTAGAGTCCCACAGAATGACTGTCACTGGGGTAGAGTTCCACACACACTGACTCTCACTGGGGTACAGTTCCACACACACTGACCATCACTGGGGTACAGTTCCACACACACTTTCTCTCTCTGGGGTACATTTCCACAGAAAATACACTCTCACTGGGGTACAGTTCAACACAAACGGACTCTCACTGGGGTACAGTTCCACACACACTGACTCTCACTGGGGTACAGTCCCACACACACTGACTCTCACTGGGGTACAATCCCACACACACTGACATAAACAGGGGTACACTCCCACACACACTGACTCTCACTGGGGTACAATTCCACATACACTGACGCTCACTGGGTTACAGTTCAACACACAATGACTCCCACTGGTGTACAGTCCCACACACACTGACTCTCACTGGGGTACAATTCCACACACACTGACAGTCACTGGGGTACAGTCCCACATACACTGACTCTCACTGGGGTACAGTCCAACACACACTGACTCTCACTGGGGTACAGTTCCACACACACTGACTCTCACTGGGGTACAGTTCCATCCACACTGACACTCACTGGGGTACAGTTCCACACGCACTGACACTCACTGGGGTACAGTTCCACACACACTGACTCTCACTGGAGTACAGTTCCACACACACTGACAAACACTGGGTGATAGTTCCACACACACTTTCTCTCACTGGGGTACAGTTCCACAGAAATCCCGCTCTCACTGGTGTACAGTTCCACACAAACGGACTCACTGGGGTACAGTCCCACACACACTGACTCTCACTGGGGTACAGTTCCACACACGCTGACTCTCACTGGGGTACAATTCCACACAAACTGACAGTCACTGGGGCACAGTCCCACACACACTGAATCTCACTGAGGTACAGTCCCAATCACACTGACTCTCACTGGGGTACAGTTTCACACACACTGACTCTCACTGGGAAACAGTTCCATCCACACTGACACTCACTGGGTCACATTTCCACACACACTGTCTCTCATTGGGGTACAGTTCCATAGAAAACTCACTGTCACTAAGGTACAGTTCCACACAAACGGACTCTCACTGGGGCACAGTTCCTCACACACTGACTCTCACTGTGGTACAGTTCCAAACACACTGAGTCTCCCTGGGATACTGTTCCACACACACAGACTCTCACTGGGTACAGTTCCACACACACTTACAATCACTGGGGTACAGCTCCACACACACACAGCCTCTCACTGGGATACACTTGCACACACACTGACTCTCACTGGGATACAGTTCCACACATACTGACAATCACTGGGGTACAGTTGCACACACACTGACTCTCACTGGGGTACAGTTCCACACGCACTGACTCTCACTGGGATAAGTTCCACACACAATGACTCTCACTGGGGTACAGTTCCACACACACTGACAATCACTAGGGTAGAGCTCCACATTCACTGACTATCACTGGGATACAGTTCCACGCACACTGACTCTCACTGGGTTACAGTTCTACACACGCTGCCTCTTACACTGGGGTACAGTTCCACAGAAAACTCGCTCTCACTGGGTTACAGTTCCACACACACTGACTCTCACTTGTTTACAGTTCAACACACACTGACACTCACTGGGGTACAATTCCACACACACTGACACTCACTGGGGTACAGTCCCACACACACTGACTCTCACTGGGTTACAGTCCAACACACACTGAGTCTCACTGGGGTACAGTTCCACACACACTGACTCTCACTGGGGTACAGTTCCATCCAAACTGACACTCACTGTGGTACACTTACACACGCACTGACTTTCACTGAGGTACAGACCCGCACACGCTGACTCTCACTGGGGTACATTTTCACACACACTGACTCTCACTGGGGTACAGTTCCACACACTGACACTCACTGGGGTACATTTCCACACACACTGTCTCTCACTGGGGTACAGTACCACAGAAAACTCGCTCTCACTGGGGTGCAGTTCCACACAAACGGACTCTCACTGGTGTACAGTTCCTCATTCACTTTCTCTCACTGGGGTACAGTTACACACACACTGACTCTCACTGGGATACGGTTCCACACACACTGACTCTCACCTGGATACTGTTCCACACACACTGACTCTCACTGCGGTACAGTTCCACACACACTGACTCCCACTGGGTACAGTTCCACTCACAGTTACAATCACTGTGGTACAGCTCCACACACACACAGACTCTTACTGGGATACAGTTCCACACATACTGACAATCACTGGGGTACAGTTCCATCCACAATGACACTCACTGTGGTACAGTTCCACACACGCTGATTCTCACACTGGGGTACAGTTCCACAGAAAACTCGCTCTCACTGGCTAAAGTTCCACACACACTGACTCTCACTGGGGTACAGTCCCACACAAACTGACACACACTGGGGAACAGTTCCACACACACTGACAATCACTGGGGTACATTTCCAAACACACTGTCTCTCACTGGGGTACAGTTCCACAGAAAACAGGCTCTCGCTGGGGTACTGTTCCACAAAAATGGACTCTCACTGGGGTACAGTTCCTCAGTCACTGAATCTCACTGGTTTACAGTTCCACACTCAATGACTCTCACTGGGATACAGTTCCACAAATACTGACAATGAATGGGGTACAGTTCCATCCACATTGACACACACCTGGATACAGTACCACACATGCTGACTCTCACACTGGGGAACAGTTCGACTGATAACTCGCTCACACTGGGGTACAGTTCCACACACACTGACTCTCACTGGGGTACAGTCCCACACACAGTGACTCTCACTGGGGTACAATTCCACACACACTGACTCTCACTGGGGTACAGTTCCACACACACTGACCATCACTGGGGTACAGTTCCACACACACTTTCTCTCTCTGGGGTACATTTCCACAGAAAATACACTCTCACTGGGGTACAGTTCAACACAAACGGACTCTCACTGGGGTACAGTTCCACACACACTGACTCTCACTGGGGTACAGTCCCACACACACTGACTCTCACTGGGGTACAATCCCACACACACTGACATAAACAGGGATACACTCCCACACACACTGACTCTCACTGGGGTACAATTCCACATACACTGACGCTCACTGGGTTACAGTTCAACACACACTGACTCCCACTGGTGTACAGTCCCACACACACTGACTCTCACTGGGGTACAATTCCACACACACTGACAGTCACTGGGGTTCAGTCCCACATACACTGACTCTCACTGGGGTACAGTCCAACACACACTGACTCTCACTGGGGTACAGTTCCACACACACTGACTCTCACTGGGGTACAGTTCCATCCACACTGACACTCACTGGGGTACAGTTCCACACGCACTGACACTCACTGTGGTACAGTTCCACACACACTGACTCTCACTGGAGTACAGTTCCACACACACTGACAAACACTGGGTGATAGTTCCACACACACTTTCTCTCACTGGGGTACAGTTCCACAGAAATCCCGCTCTCACTGGGGTACAGTTCCACACAAACGGACTCACTGGGGTACAGTACCACACACACTGACTCTCAATGTGGTACAGTCCCACACACACTGACTCTCACTGGGTCACAATTCTACACGCTCTGACTCTCACTGGGGTACAGTTCCACACACACTGACTCCCACTGATGTACAGTGCCACACACACTGACTCTCACTTGTGTACAGTTCCACACACACTGACTCTCACTGGGGTACAATTCCACATACACGTACAGTCACTGGGATACAGTCCCACGCACACTGACTCTCACTGAGGTACATTCCCACACACACTGACTCTCATTGGGGTACAGTTTCACACACACTGAGTCTCACTGGTGTACAGTTCCATCCACACTGACACTCACTGGGGTACCGATCCACACACACTGACACACACTGGGGTACATTTCCACACACACTGTCTCTCACTGGGGTAATGTTCCACAGAAAACTCGCTGTCACTGGGGTTCAGATGCACACAAACAGACTCTCACTGGGGTACAGTTCCTCACTCACTGACTCTCACTGGGGTACAGTTCCACGCATACTGACTCTCACTGGGGTAAATTCCCACGCACAATGACTCTCACTGGGCTACAGTCCCACACACACTGACTCTCACTGAGGTACAGACCCGCACACGCTGACTCTCACTGGGGTACATTTTCACACACACTGACTCTCACTGGGATACAGTTCCACACACTGACACTCACTGGGGTACATTTCCACACACACTGTCTCTCACTGGGGTACAATACCACAGAAAACTCGCCCTCACTGGGGTGCAGTTCCACACAAACGGACTCTCACTGGTGTACAGTTCCTCATTCACTTACTCTCACTGGCGTACAGTTACACACACACTGACTCTCACTGGGATACAGTTCCACACACACTGACTCTCACCTGGATACTGTTCCACACACACTGACTCTCACTGCGGTACAGTTCCACACACACTGACTCCCACTGGGGTACAGTTCCACACACAGTTACAATCACTGTGGGACAGCTCCACACACACACAGACTCTTACGGGGTACAGTTCCACACATACTGACTCTCACTGGGGTACAATTCCATACACACTGTCTCTCACTGTGGAATATTTCCAAACACACTGACTCTCACTGGGGTACAGTCCCACACACACTGACTCTCACTGGGGTACAATTCCACATACACTGACGCTCACTGGGTTACAGTTCAACACACACTGACTCCCACTGGTGTACAGTCCCACACACACTGACTCTCACTGGGGTACAATTCCACACACACTGACAGTCACTGGGGTTCAGTCCCACATACACTGACTCTCACTGGGGTACAGTCCAACACACACTGACTCTCACTGGGGTACAGTTCCACACACACTGACTCTCACTGGGGTACAGTTCCATCCACACTGACACTCACTGGGGTACAGTTCCACACGCACTGACACTCACTGTGGTACAGTTCCACACACACTGACTCTCACTGGAGTACAGTTCCACACACACTGACAAACACTGGGTGATAGTTCCACACACACTTTCTCTCACTGGGGTACAGTTCCACAGAAATCCCGCTCTCACTGGGGTACAGTTCCACACAAACGGACTCACTGGGGTACAGTACCACACACACTGACTCTCAATGTGGTACAGTCCCACACACACTGACTCTCACTGGGTCACAATTCTACACGCTCTGACTCTCACTGGGGTACAGTTCCACACACACTGACTCCCACTGATGTACAGTGCCACACACACTGACTCTCACTTGTGTACAGTTCCACACACACTGACTCTCACTGGGGTACAATTCCACATACACGTACAGTCACTGGGATACAGTCCCACGCACACTGACTCTCACTGAGGTACATTCCCACACACACTGACTCTCATTGGGGTACAGTTTCACACACACTGAGTCTCACTGGTGTACAGTTCCATCCACACTGACACTCACTGGGGTACCGATCCACACACACTGACACACACTGGGGTACATTTCCACACACACTGTCTCTCACTGGGGTAATGTTCCACAGAAAACTCGCTGTCACTGGGGTTCAGATGCACACAAACAGACTCTCACTGGGGTACAGTTCCTCACTCACTGACTCTCACTGGGGTACAGTTCCACGCATACTGACTCTCACTGGGGTAAATTCCCACGCACAATGACTCTCACTGGGCTACAGTCCCACACACACTGACTCTCACTGAGGTACAGACCCGCACACGCTGACTCTCACTGGGGTACATTTTCACACACACTGACTCTCACTGGGATACAGTTCCACACACTGACACTCACTGGGGTACATTTCCACACACACTGTCTCTCACTGGGGTACAATACCACAGAAAACTCGCCCTCACTGGGGTGCAGTTCCACACAAACGGACTCTCACTGGTGTACAGTTCCTCATTCACTTACTCTCACTGGCGTACAGTTACACACACACTGACTCTCACTGGGATACAGTTCCACACACACTGACTCTCACCTGGATACTGTTCCACACACACTGACTCTCACTGCGGTACAGTTCCACACACACTGACTCCCACTGGGGTACAGTTCCACACACAGTTACAATCACTGTGGGACAGCTCCACACACACACAGACTCTTACGGGGTACAGTTCCACACATACTGACTCTCACTGGGGTACAATTCCATACACACTGTCTCTCACTGTGGAATATTTCCAAACACACTGACTCTCACTGGGGTACAGTCCCACACACACTGACTCTCACTGGGGTACAATTACACATACACTGACTCTCACTGGGTTACAGTTCCACACACACTGACTTCCTTCTGGTGTACAGTCCCACACACACTGACTCTCACTGGGGTACAGTCCTAACACACACTGACTCTATCTGGGGTACAGTTCCATCCACACTGACACTCACTGGGGAACAGTTCCACACACACTGACTCTCACTGGGGTACAGTTCCACAGAAAACAGGCCCTCGCTGTGGTACAGTTCCACAAAAATGGACTCTCACTGGGGTACAGTTCCTCAGTCACTGAATCTCAATGGTTTACAATTCCACACACAATGACTCTCACTGGGATACAGTTCCACAAATACTGACAATGACTGGGGTACAGTTCCATCCACATTGACACACACCTGGATACAGTACCACACACGCTGACTCTCACACTGGGGAACAGTTCGACTGAAAACTCGCTCTCACTGGGGTACAGTTCCACACACACTGACTCTCACAGGGGTACAGTCCCACACACACTGACTCTCACTGGGGTACAGTCCCACAGACTGACTCTCACTGGGGTACAGTTCCACACACACTGACTCTCACTGGGGTACAGTCCCACACACAGTGACTCTCACTGGGGTACAATTCCACACACACTGACTCTCACTGGGGTACAGTTCCACACACGCTGACCATCACTGGGGTACAGTTCCACACACACTTTCTCTCTCTGGGGTACATTTCCACAGAAAACACACTCTCACTGGGGTACAGTTCCACACACACAGCCTCTCACTGGGATACAGGTCCACACTCGCTGACTCTCACTGGGATACAGTTCCACACATACTGACAATCACTGGGATACAATTCCATCCACACTGACACTCACTGGGGTACAGTTCCACACACACTGACACTCACACTGAGGTACAGTTCCACAGAAAACTCGCTCTCACTTTGGAACAGTTCCACACACACTATCTCTCACTGGGGTACAGTCCCACACACACTGACACTCGCTGGGGTAAAATTCCACACACACTGACTCTCACTGGGGTACAGTACCACTCACACTGACTCTCACTGGGGTACAGTTCCACACACACTGACTCTCACTGGAGTACAATTCCATACACACTGACTCTCACTGTGGAACATTCGCAAACACACTGACTCTCACTGGGGTACAGTTCCACACACACTGACAATCACTGGGGTACAGCTCCTCACACACAGCCTTTCACTGGGATACAGTTCCACACACACTTACTCTCACTGGGATACAGTTCCACACATACTGACAATCAGTGGGGTACATTTCCATACACACTGACACTCACTGGGGTACAGTTCCACACACACTGACACTCACACTGAGGTACAGTTTCACAGAAAACTCGCTCTCACTGGGGAACAGTTCCACACGCACTGACTCTCGCTGGGGTACAATTCCACACACACTGACTCTCACTGTGGTACAGTACCCCTCACACAGACTCTCACTGGGGAACAGTTCCACACACACTGACTCTCACTGGGGTACAATTCCACACACACTGACTCTCACTGTGGAATATTCTCAAACACACTGACTCTCACTGGTGTACAGTCCCACACACATTTACTCTCACTGGGGTACAATTACACATACACTGACTCTCACTGGGTTACAGTTCCACACACACTGACTTCCTTCTGGTGTACAGTCCCACACACACTGACTCTCACTGGGGTACAGTCCAAACACACACTGACTCTATCTGGGGTACAGTTCCATCCACACTGACACTCACTGGGGAACAGTTCCACACACACTGACTCTCAATGGGGTACATAACCACACACACTGTCTCTCACTGGGTTACAGTTCCACAGAAAACACGCTCTCACTGGGGAACAGTTCCACACAAATGGACTCTCACTGGGGTACAGTTCCTCACTCACTGAATCTCAGTGGTTTACAGTTCCACACACAATGACTCTCACTGGGATACAGTTCCACAAATACTGACAATCACTGGGGTACAGTTCCATCCACACTGACACTCACCTGGATACAGTACCACACATGCTGACTCTCACACTGGGGTACAGTTCGACAGAAACCTCGCTCTCACTGTGGTACAGTTCCACACACACTGATTCTCCCTGGGGTACAGTCCCAAGCACAGTGACAATCACTGGGGTACAATTCCACACACACTGACTCTCACTGGGGTACAGTTCCACACACACTGACTCTCACTGGGGAACAGTGCCACGCACATTGAATCTCACTGGGGTACAGATCCCACACACACTGACTCTCACTGGGGTACAATTCCACACACACTGACTCTCACTGGGGTACAGTCCCACACACACTGACTCTCACTGGGGTACAGTTCCACACACACTGACTCTCACAGGGGGACAGTTCCACATGCACTAACTCTCACTGGGGTACAATTCCACACACAATGACTCTCACTGGGGTACAGTTCCACATACACTGACAATCAATGGGGTACAGTTCCACACACACTTTCTCTCACTGGGGTACATTTCCACAGAAAACACGCTCTCACTGGGGTACAGTTCCATACAAACTGACACTGACTTCGGTACAGTTCCACACACGCTGACTCTCATACTGGGGTACAGTTCGACAGAAAACTCACTCTCACTGGGGCACAGTTCCACACACAATGACTCTCCCTGGGGTACTGTCCCACACACATATCACTGGGGTACAATTCCACACACACTGACTCTCACTGGGGTACAATTCCACACACACTGACTCTCACTGTGGAATATTCCCAAACACACTGACTCTCACTGGGGTACAGTCCCACACACACTGACTCTCACTGGGGTACAATTACACATACACTGACTCTCACTGGGTTACAGTTCCACACACACTGACTTCCTTCTGGTGTACAGTCCCACACACACTGACTCTCACTGGGGTACAGTCCAAACACACACTGACTCTATCTGGGGTACAGTTCCATCCACACTGACACTCACTGGGGAACAGTTCCACACACACTGACTCTCACTGGGGTACAGTTCCACAGAAAACAGGCCCTCGCTGTGGTACAGTTCCACAAAAATGGACTCTCACTGGGGTACAGTTCCTCAGTCACTGAATCTCAATGGTTTACAATTCCACACACAATGACTCTCACTGGGATACAGTTCCACAAATACTGACAATGACTGGGGTACAGTTCCATCCACATTGACACACACCTGGATACAGTACCACACACGCTGACTCTCACACTGGGGAACAGTTCGACTGAAAACTCGCTCTCACTGGGGTACAGTTCCACACACACTGACTATCACAGGGGTACAGTCCCACACACACTGACTCTCACTGGGGTACAGTCCCACAGACTGACTCTCACTGGGGTACAGTTCCACACACACTGACTCTCACTGGGGTACAGTCCCACACACAGTGACTCTCACTGGGGTACAGTTCCACACACACTGACCATCACTGGGGTACAGTTCCACACACACTTTCTCTCTCTGGGGTACATTTCCACAGAAAACACAATCTCACTGGGGTACAGTTCCACACAAACGGACTCTCACTGGGATACAGTTCCACACACACAGACTCTCACTGGGGAACAGTTCCACACACACTGACAATCACTGTGGTACAGCTCCTCACACACAGCCTCTCACTGGGATACAGGTCCACACTCGCTGACTCTCACTGGGATACAGTTCCACACATACTGACAATCACTGGGGTACAATTCCATCCACACTGACACTCACTGGGGTACAGTTCCACACACTGACACTCACACTGAGGTACAGTTTCACAGAAAACTCGCTCTCACTTTGGAACAGTTCCACACACACTATCTCTCACTGGGGTACAGTCCCACACACACTGACACTCGCTGGGGTACAATTCCACACATACTGACTGTCACTGGGGTACAGTACCACTCACACTGACTCTCACTGGGGTACAGTTCCACACACACTGACTCTCACTGGAGTACAATTCCATACACACTGACTCTCACTGTGGAAGATTCGCAAACACACTGACTCTCACTGGGGTACAGTTCCACACACACTGACAATCACTGGGGTACAGCTCCTCACACACAGCCTCTCACTGGGATACAGTTCCACACACACTGACTCTCACTGGGATACAGTTCCACACATACTGACAATCAGTGGGGTACATTTCCATCCACACTGACACTCACTGGGGTACAGTTCCACACACACTGACACTCACACTGAGGTACAGTTTCACAGAAAACTCGCTCTCACTGGGGAACAGTTCCACACGCACTATCTCTCACTGGGGTACAGTGCCACACACACTGACTCTCGCTGGGTACAATTCCACACAAACTGACTCTCACTGTGGTACAGTACCCCTCACACAGACTCTCACTGGGGAACAGTTCCACACACACTGACTCTCAATGGGGTACAATTCCACACACACTGACTCTCACTGTGGAATATTCTCAAACACACTGACTCTCACTCGGGTACAGTCCCACACACACTGACTCTCACTGGGGTACAGTCCCACACACACTGACTCTCACTGGGGTACAATTAAACATACACTGAATCTCACTGGGTTACAGTTCCACACACACTGACTTCCTTCTGGTGTACAGTCCCACACACACTGACTCTCACTGGGGTACAGTACCACTCACACTGACTCTCACTGGGGTACAGTTCCACACACACTGACTCTCACTGGAGTACAATTCCATACACACTGACTCTCACTGTGGAACATTCGCAAACACACTGACTCTCACTGGGGTACAGTTCCACACACACTGACTCTCAATGGGATACAGTCCCACACACAATGACTCTCACTGGGGTACAATACCGCACACACTGACACTCACTGGGGTACAGTCCCACACACACTGACTCTCACTGAGGTACCGTCCCACACACACTGACTCTCACTGGGGTACAGTTTCACACACACTGACTCTCACTGGGTTACATTTCCATCCACATTGACTCTCACTGGGGTACAGTTCCACACACACTGACAATCACTGGGGTACATTTCCGCACACACCGTCTCTCACTCCAAAACAATTCCACAGCAAACTTGCTCTCACTGGGATACAGTTCAACACAAACGCACTCTCACTGAGGTACAGTTCCACACACACTGACACTCACTGGGGTACAGTTCCAAACACACACTGAAACACACTGGGGTACAGTTCCACACACATTGACAATCACTGGGGTACCGTTCCACACACACTTTCTCTCACTGGGGTACAGTTACACAGAAAACCCACTTAACTGGGGGACAGTTCCACCCAAACGGACTCTCACTGGGGTACAGTTCCACACACACTGACTCTCACTGGGGTACAGTTCCATCCACACTGACACTCAGTGAGGTACAGTTCCACACACACTGACACTCACTGGGGTACAGTTCCATACACACTGACTCTCACTGGGTTACATTTCCATCCACATTGACACTCACTGGGGTACAGTTCCACACACACTGACTCTCACTGGAATACAATTCCACAGAAAACTCGCTCTCACTGGGATACAGTTCAACACAAACGCACTCTCACTGAGGTACAGTTCCACACACACTGACACTCACTGGGGTACAGTTCCACACACACACTGAAACTCACTGGGGTACAGTTCCACACACACTGACACTCACACTGAGGTACAGTTTCACAGAAAACTCGCTCTCACTGGGGAACAGTTTTACATGCACTATCTCTCACTGGGGTACAGTACCACACACACTGACTCTCGCTGGGGTACAATTCCACACACACTGACTCTCACTGTGGTACAGTACCACTCACACAGACTCTCACTGGGGTACAGTTCCACACACACTGACTCTCACTGGGGTACAGTCCAAACACACACTGACTCTATCTGGGGTACAGTTCCATCCTCACTGACACTCACTGGGGAACAGTTCCACACACACTGACTCTCACTGGGGTACAGTTCCACAGAAAACAGGCTCTCGCTGGGGTACAGTTCCACAAAAATGGACTCTCACTGGGGTACAGTTCCTCAGTCACTGAATCTCACTGGTTTACAATTCCACACACAATGACTCTCACTGGGATACAGTTCCACAAATACTGACAATGACTGGGGTACAGTTCCATCCACATTGACACACACCTGGATACAGTACCACACACGCTGACTCTCACACTGGGGAACAGTTCGACTGAAAACTCGCTCTCACTGGGGTACAGTTCCACACACACTGACTATCACAGGGGTACAGTCCCACACACACTGACTCTCACTGGGGTACAGTCCCACAGACTGACTCTCACTGGGGTACAGTTCCACACACACTGACTCTCACTGGGGTACAGTCCCACACACAGTGACTCTCACTGGGGTACAATTCCACACACACTGACTCTCACTGGGGTACAGTTCCACACACACTGACTCTCACTGGGGAACAGTGCCACGCACACTGACTCTCACAGGGGTACAGTTCCACATGCACTAACTCTCACCGGGGTACAATTCCACACACATTGACTCTCACTGGGGTACAGTTCCACATACACTGACAATCACTGGGGTACAGTTCCACACACACTTTCTCTCACTGGGGTACATTTCCACAGAAGACGCGCTCTCACTGGGGTACAGTTCCATACAAACTGACACTGACTTCGGTACAGTCCCACACACACTGACTCTCACTGGGGTACTGTCCCACACACACACTGACTCTCAATGGGGTACAGTTCCAAAAACAATGACTCTCACTGGGTTACAGTCCCACACACAATGACTCTCACTGGGGTACAATACCGCACACACTGACACTCACTGGGGTACAGTCCCACACACTCTGACTCTCACTGAGGTACAGTCCCACACACACTGACTCTCACTGGGGTACAGTTTCACACACACTGACTCTCACTGGGTTACATTTCCATCCACATTGACACTCACTGTGGTACAGTTCCACACACACTGACAATCACTGGGGTACATTTCCACACACACCGTCTCTCACTGCAATACAATTCCACAGAAAACTCGCTCTCACTGGGATACAGTTCAACACAAACGCACTCTCACTGAGGTACAGTTCCACACACACTGACACTCACTGGGGTACAGTTCCACACACACACTGAAACACACTGGGGTACAGTTCCACACACATTGACAATCACTGGGGTACAGTTCCACAAACACTTTCTCTTACTGGGGTACAGTTACACAGAAAACCCACTTAACTGGGGGACAGTTCCACCCAAACGGACTCTCACTGGGGTACAGTTCCACACACACTGACTCTCACTGGGATACAGTTCCATCCACACTGACACTCAGTGAGGTACAGTTCCACACACACTGACACTCACTGGGGTACAGTTCCATACACACTGACTCTCACTGGATTACATTTCCATCCACATTGACACTCACTGGGGTACAGTTCCACAAACACTGACTCTCACTGGGGTACATTTCCACACACACTGTCTCTCACTGGAATACAATTCCACAGAAAACTCGCTCTCACTGGGATACAGTTCAACACAAACGCACTCTCACTGAGGTACATTTCCACACACACTGACACTCACTGGGGTACAGTTCCACACACACACTGAAACTCACTGGGGTACAGTTCCACACACACTGACACTCACACTGAGGTACAGTTTCACAGAAAACTCGCTCTCACTGGGGAACAGTTCCACACGCACTATCTCTCACTGGGGTACAGTGCCACACACACTGACTCTCGCTGGGGTACAATTCCACACACACTGACTCTCACTGTGGTACAGTACCACTCACACAGATTCTCACTGGGTTACAGTTCCACACACACTGACTCTCACTGGGGTACAATTCCACACACACTGACTCTCACTGTGGAATATTCCCAAACACACTGACTCTCACTGGGGTACAGTCCCGCACACACTGACTCTCACTGGGGTACAATTACACATACACTGACTCTCACTGGGTTACAGTTCCACACACACTGACTTCCTTCTGGTGTACAGTCCCACACACACTGACTCTCACTGGGGTACAGTCCAAACACACACTGACTCTATCTGGGGTACAGTTCCATCCACACTGACACTCACTGGGGAACAGTTCCACACACACTGACTCTCACTGTGGTACAGTTCCACAGAAAACAGGCTCTCGCTGGGGTACAGTTCCACAAAAATGGACTCTCACTGGGGTACAGTTCCTCAGTCACTGAATCTCACTGGTTTACAGTTCCACACACAATGACTCTCACTGGGATACAGTTCCACAAATACTGACAATGACTGGGGTACAGTTCCATCCACATTGACACACACCTGGATACAGTACCACACATGCTGACTCTCACACTGGGGAACAGTTCGACTGAAAACTCGCTCTCACTGGGGTACAGTTCCACACACACTGACTCTCACTGGGGTACAGTCCCACACACAGTGACTCTCACTGGGGTACAATTCCACACACACTGACTCTCACTGGGGTACAGTTCCACACACACTGACTCTCACTGGGGAACAGTGCCACGCACACTGACTCTCACAGGGGTACAGTTCCACATGCACTAACTCTCACCGGGGTACAATTCCACACACATTGACTCTCACTGGGGTACAGTTCCACATACACTGACAATCACTGGGGTACAGTTCCACACACACTTTCTCTCACTGGGGTACATTTCCACAGAAGACGCGCTCTCACTGGGGTACAGTTCCATACAAACTGACACTGACTTCGGTACAGTCCCACACACACTGACTCTCACTGGGGTACTGTCCCACACACACACTGACTCTCAATGGGGTACAGTTCCAAAAACAATGACTCTCACTGGGATACAGTCCCACACACAATGACTCTCACTGGGGTACAATACCGCACACACTGACACTCACTGGGGTACAGTCCCACACACTCTGACTCTCACTGAGGTACAGTCCCACACACACTGACTCTCACTGGGGTACAGTTTCACACACACTGACTCTCACTGGGTTACATTTCCATCCACATTGACACTCACTGTGGTACAGTTCCACACACACTGACAATCACTGGGGTACATTTCCACACACACCGTCTCTCACTGCAATACAATTCCACAGAAAACTCGCTCTCACTGGGATACAGTTCAACACAAACGCACTCTCACTGAGGTACAGTTCCACACACACTGACACTCACTGGGGTACAGTTCCACACACACACTGAAACACACTGGGGTACAGTTCCACACACATTGACAATCACTGGGGTACAGTTCCACAAACACTTTCTCTTACTGGGGTACAGTTACACAGAAAACCCACTTAACTGGGGGACAGTTCCACCCAAACGGACTCTCACTGGGGTACAGTTCCACACACACTGACTCTCACTGGGATACAGTTCCATCCACACTGACACTCAGTGAGGTACAGTTCCACACACACTGACACTCACTGGGGTACAGTTCCATACACACTGACTCTCACTGGATTACATTTCCATCCACATTGACACTCACTGGGGTACAGTTCCACAAACACTGACTCTCACTGGGGTACATTTCCACACACACTGTCTCTCACTGGAATACAATTCCACAGAAAACTCGCTCTCACTGGGATACAGTTCAACACAAACGCACTCTCACTGAGGTACATTTCCACACACACTGACACTCACTGGGGTACAGTTCCACACACACACTGAAACTCACTGGGGTACAGTTCCACACACACTGACACTCACACTGAGGTACAGTTTCACAGAAAACTCGCTCTCACTGGGGAACAGTTCCACACGCACTATCTCTCACTGGGGTACAGTGCCACACACACTGACTCTCGCTGGGGTACAATTCCACACACACTGACTCTCACTGTGGTACAGTACCACTCACACAGATTCTCACTGGGTTACAGTTCCACACACACTGACTCTCACTGGGGTACAATTCCACACACACTGACTCTCACTGTGGAATATTCCCAAACACACTGACTCTCACTGGGGTACAGTCCCGCACACACTGACTCTCACTGGGGTACAATTACACATACACTGACTCTCACTGGGTTACAGTTCCACACACACTGACTTCCTTCTGGTGTACAGTCCCACACACACTGACTCTCACTGGGGTACAGTCCAAACACACACTGACTCTATCTGGGGTACAGTTCCATCCACACTGACACTCACTGGGGAACAGTTCCACACACACTGACTCTCACTGTGGTACAGTTCCACAGAAAACAGGCTCTCGCTGGGGTACAGTTCCACAAAAATGGACTCTCACTGGGGTACAGTTCCTCAGTCACTGAATCTCACTGGTTTACAGTTCCACACACAATGACTCTCACTGGGATACAGTTCCACAAATACTGACAATGACTGGGGTACAGTTCCATCCACATTGACACACACCTGGATACAGTACCACACATGCTGACTCTCACACTGGGGAACAGTTCGACTGAAAACTCGCTCTCACTGGGGTACAGTTCCACACACACTGACTCTCACAGGGGTACAGTCCCACACACACTGACTCTCACTGGGGTACAGTCCCACAGACTGACTCTCACTGGGGTACAGTTCCACACACACTGACTCTCACTGGGGTACAGTCCCACACACAGTGACTCTCACTGGGGTACAATTCCACACACACTGACTCTCACTGGGGTACAGTTCCACACACGCTGACCATCACTGGGGTACAGTTCCACACACACTTTCTCTCTCTGGGGTACATTTCCACAGAAAACACACTCTCACTGGGGTACAGTTCCACACACACAGCCTCTCACTGGGATACAGGTCCACACTCGCTGACTCTCACTGGGATACAGTTCCACACATACTGACAATCACTGGGATACAATTCCATCCACACTGACACTCACTGGGGTACAGTTCCACACACACTGACACTCACACTGAGGTACAGTTCCACAGAAAACTCGCTCTCACTTTGGAACAGTTCCACACACACTATCTCTCACTGGGGTACAGTCCCACACACACTGACACTCGCTGGGGTAAAATTCCACACACACTGACTCTCACTGGGGTACAGTACCACTCACACTGACTCTCACTGGGGTACAGTTCCACACACACTGACTCTCACTGGAGTACAATTCCATACACACTGACTCTCACTGTGGAACATTCGCAAACACACTGACTCTCACTGGGGTACAGTTCCACACACACTGACAATCACTGGGGTACAGCTCCTCACACACAGCCTTTCACTGGGATACAGTTCCACACACACTTACTCTCACTGGGATACAGTTCCACACATACTGACAATCAGTGGGGTACATTTCCATACACACTGACACTCACTGGGGTACAGTTCCACACACACTGACACTCACACTGAGGTACAGTTTCACAGAAAACTCGCTCTCACTGGGGAACAGTTCCACACGCACTGACTCTCGCTGGGGTACAATTCCACACACACTGACTCTCACTGTGGTACAGTACCCCTCACACAGACTCTCACTGGGGAACAGTTCCACACACACTGACTCTCACTGGGGTACAATTCCACACACACTGACTCTCACTGTGGAATATTCTCAAACACACTGACTCTCACTGGTGTACAGTCCCACACACATTTACTCTCACTGGGGTACAATTACACATACACTGACTCTCACTGGGTTACAGTTCCACACACACTGACTTCCTTCTGGTGTACAGTCCCACACACACTGACTCTCACTGGGGTACAGTCCAAACACACACTGACTCTATCTGGGGTACAGTTCCATCCACACTGACACTCACTGGGGAACAGTTCCACACACACTGACTCTCAATGGGGTACATAACCACACACACTGTCTCTCACTGGGTTACAGTTCCACAGAAAACACGCTCTCACTGGGGAACAGTTCCACACAAATGGACTCTCACTGGGGTACAGTTCCTCACTCACTGAATCTCAGTGGTTTACAGTTCCACACACAATGACTCTCACTGGGATACAGTTCCACAAATACTGACAATCACTGGGGTACAGTTCCATCCACACTGACACTCACCTGGATACAGTACCACACATGCTGACTCTCACACTGGGGTACAGTTCGACAGAAACCTCGCTCTCACTGTGGTACAGTTCCACACACACTGATTCTCCCTGGGGTACAGTCCCAAGCACAGTGACAATCACTGGGGTACAATTCCACACACACTGACTCTCACTGGGGTACAGTTCCACACACACTGACTCTCACTGGGGAACAGTGCCACGCACATTGAATCTCACTGGGGTACAGATCCCACACACACTGACTCTCACTGGGGTACAATTCCACACACACTGACTCTCACTGGGGTACAGTCCCACACACACTGACTCTCACTGGGGTACAGTTCCACACACACTGACTCTCACAGGGGGACAGTTCCACATGCACTAACTCTCACTGGGGTACAATTCCACACACAATGACTCTCACTGGGGTACAGTTCCACATACACTGACAATCAATGGGGTACAGTTCCACACACACTTTCTCTCACTGGGGTACATTTCCACAGAAAACACGCTCTCACTGGGGTACAGTTCCATACAAACTGACACTGACTTCGGTACAGTTCCACACACGCTGACTCTCATACTGGGGTACAGTTCGACAGAAAACTCACTCTCACTGGGGCACAGTTCCACACACAATGACTCTCCCTGGGGTACTGTCCCACACACATATCACTGGGGTACAATTCCACACACACTGACTCTCACTGGGGTACAATTCCACACACACTGACTCTCACTGTGGAATATTCCCAAACACACTGACTCTCACTGGGGTACAGTCCCACACACACTGACTCTCACTGGGGTACAATTACACATACACTGACTCTCACTGGGTTACAGTTCCACACACACTGACTTCCTTCTGGTGTACAGTCCCACACACACTGACTCTCACTGGGGTACAGTCCAAACACACACTGACTCTATCTGGGGTACAGTTCCATCCACACTGACACTCACTGGGGAACAGTTCCACACACACTGACTCTCACTGTGGTACAGTTCCACAGAAAACAGGCTCTCGCTGGGGTACAGTTCCACAAAAATGGACTCTCACTGGGGTACAGTTCCTCAGTCACTGAATCTCACTGGTTTACAGTTCCACACACAATGACTCTCACTGGGATACAGTTCCACAAATACTGACAATGACTGGGGTACAGTTCCATCCACATTGACACACACCTGGATACAGTACCACACATGCTGACTCTCACACTGGGGAACAGTTCGACTGAAAACTCGCTCTCACTGGGGTACAGTTCCACACACACTGACTCTCACAGGGGTACAGTCCCACACACACTGACTCTCACTGGGGTACAGTCCCACAGACTGACTCTCACTGGGGTACAGTTCCACACACACTGACTCTCACTGGGGTACAGTCCCACACACAGTGACTCTCACTGGGGTACAATTCCACACACACTGACTCTCACTGGGGTACAGTTCCACACACGCTGACCATCACTGGGGTACAGTTCCACACACACTTTCTCTCTCTGGGGTACATTTCCACAGAAAACACACTCTCACTGGGGTACAGTTCCACACACACAGCCTCTCACTGGGATACAGGTCCACACTCGCTGACTCTCACTGGGATACAGTTCCACACATACTGACAATCACTGGGATACAATTCCATCCACACTGACACTCACTGGGGTACAGTTCCACACACACTGACACTCACACTGAGGTACAGTTCCACAGAAAACTCGCTCTCACTTTGGAACAGTTCCACACACACTATCTCTCACTGGGGTACAGTCCCACACACACTGACACTCGCTGGGGTAAAATTCCACACACACTGACTCTCACTGGGGTACAGTACCACTCACACTGACTCTCACTGGGGTACAGTTCCACACACACTGACTCTCACTGGAGTACAATTCCATACACACTGACTCTCACTGTGGAACATTCGCAAACACACTGACTCTCACTGGGGTACAGTTCCACACACACTGACAATCACTGGGGTACAGCTCCTCACACACAGCCTTTCACTGGGATACAGTTCCACACACACTTACTCTCACTGGGATACAGTTCCACACATACTGACAATCAGTGGGGTACATTTCCATACACACTGACACTCACTGGGGTACAGTTCCACACACACTGACACTCACACTGAGGTACAGTTTCACAGAAAACTCGCTCTCACTGGGGAACAGTTCCACACGCACTGACTCTCGCTGGGGTACAATTCCACACACACTGACTCTCACTGTGGTACAGTACCCCTCACACAGACTCTCACTGGGGAACAGTTCCACACACACTGACTCTCACTGGGGTACAATTCCACACACACTGACTCTCACTGTGGAATATTCTCAAACACACTGACTCTCACTGGTGTACAGTCCCACACACATTGACTCTCACTGGGGTACAATTACACATACACTGACTCTCACTGGGTTACAGTTCCACACACACTGACTTCCTTCTGGTGTACAGTCCCACACACACTGACTCTCACTGGGGTACAGTCCAAACACACACTGACTCTATCTGGGGTACAGTTCCATCCACACTGACACTCACTGGGGAACAGTTCCACACACACTGACTCTCAATGGGGTACATAACCACACACACTGTCTCTCACTGGGTTACAGTTCCACAGAAAACACGCTCTCACTGGGGAACAGTTCCACACAAATGGACTCTCACTGGGGTACAGTTCCTCACTCACTGAATCTCAGTGGTTTACAGTTCCACACACAATGACTCTCACTGGGATACAGTTCCACAAATACTGACAATCACTGGGGTACAGTTCCATCCACACTGACACTCACCTGGATACAGTACCACACATGCTGACTCTCACACTGGGGTACAGTTCGACAGAAACCTCGCTCTCACTGTGGTACAGTTCCACACACACTGATTCTCCCTGGGGTACAGTCCCAAGCACAGTGACAATCACTGGGGTACAATTCCACACACACTGACTCTCACTGGGGTACAGTTCCACACACACTGACTCTCACTGGGGAACAGTGCCACGCACATTGAATCTCACTGGGGTACAGATCCCACACACACTGACTCTCACTGGGGTACAATTCCACACACACTGACTCTCACTGGGGTACAGTCCCACACACACTGACTCTCACTGGGGTACAGTTCCACACACACTGACTCTCACAGGGGGACAGTTCCACATGCACTAACTCTCACTGGGGTACAATTCCACACACAATGACTCTCACTGGGGTACAGTTCCACATACACTGACAATCAATGGGGTACAGTTCCACACACACTTTCTCTCACTGGGGTACATTTCCACAGAAAACACGCTCTCACTGGGGTACAGTTCCATACAAACTGACACTGACTTCGGTACAGTTCCACACACGCTGACTCTCATACTGGGGTACAGTTCGACAGAAAACTCACTCTCACTGGGGCACAGTTCCACACACAATGACTCTCCCTGGGGTACTGTCCCACACACATATCACTGGGGTACAATTCCACACACACTGACTCTCACTGGGATACAGTTCCACACACACTGACTCTCACTGGGGTACAATCCCACACACACTGACTCTCACTGGGGTACAATTGCACACACAATGACTCTCACTGGGGAACATTTCCACGCACAAAGCCTCTCACTGGGGTACAATCCCACACACACTGACTCTCACTGGGGTAAACTTCCCCACACACTGAATCCCACTGGTGTACAGTCCCACACACACTGACTCTCACTGGGGAACAGTTCCACACACATTGACTCTCACTGGGGTACAGTTCCATCCACACTGTCTCTCACTGGGGTACATTTCCAGACACACTGTCTCTCACTGGCGTACAGTTCCACAGAAAACTTGCTCTCACTGGAGAACAGTTCCACACAAACACAGTCTCACTGGGGTACAGTTCCTCACTCACTGACTCTCACTGGGGTACAATTCCACACACACTGACTCTCACTGGGGTACAGTTCCACACACACTGACTCTCACTGGGATACAGTTCCAGACACACTGACTCTCACTGGGGTACAGTTCCACACACACTTACAATCATTGGGATACAGATCCACACACACTGACTCTCACTGGGATACAGTTCCACACATACTGACAATTACTGGGGTACAGTTCCATCCACACTGACACTCACTGGTATACAGTTCCACACACGCTGACTCTCACATTGGAATACAGTTCGACAGAAAACTCGCTCTCACTGGGTTACAGTTCCACACACACTGACTCTCACTGGGGTACAGTCCCACACACACTGACTCTCCCTGGGGTACAGTCCCACACACACTGACTCTCCCTGGGGTACAATTCCAAACAAACTGACTCTCACTGGGGTACAGTCCCACACACACTGACTCTCACTGGGGTACAATTCCACACACACTGACTCTCACTGGGGTACAGTCCCACACACACTGACTCTCAATGGGGTACAGTCCCACACACACTGACTCTCACTGGGATACAAGTTCTACACTCACTGATTCTCACTTGGGTACAGTCCCACATACACGGCATCTCACTGGGGTACAATTCCACACACACTGACCATCACTGAGGTACTGTTCCACACACACTTTCTCTCACTGGGGTACATTTCCGCAGAAAACACACTCTCACTGGGGTACAGTTCCACACAAATGGACCCTCACTGGGGTACAGTTCCACACACACTGACTCTCACTGGGATACAGTTCCACACACACAGACTCTCACTGGGGTACAGTTCCACACACACTGACAATCACTGGGGTACAGCTCCACACACACAGCCTCTCTTTTGGATACAGTTCCTCACACACTGACTCTCACTGGGATACAGTTCCACACATACTGACAATCACTGGGGTACAGTTCCATCCAAAGGGACACTCACTGGGATACAGTTCCACACACGCTGAGTCTCACACTGGAATACAGTTCGACAGAAAACTCACTCTCACTGGGGTACAGTTCCGCACACACTGACTCTCACTGGGGTAGAGGTCCACACACACAGACTCTCACTGGGATACCATTCCACACACACTGACTCTCACTGGGGTACATCTCCACACACACAGCCTGTCACTGGGATACCATTCCACACACACTGACTCTCACTGGGATACAGTTCCACACATACTGACAATCAGTGGGGTACATTTCCATCCACACTGACACTCACTGGGGTACAGTTCCACACACACTGACACTCACACTGAGGTACAGTTCCACAGAAAACTCTCTCGTACTGGGGAAAATTTCCACACACACTATATCTCACTGGGGTACAGTCCCACACACACTGACTCTCGCTGGGGTACAATTCCACACACACTGACGCTCACTGGGGTACAGTACAACTCACAGTGACTCTCACTGGGGTACAGTTCCACACACACTGACTCTCACTGTGGAACATTCCCCAACACACTGACTCGCACTTGGGTAGAGTCCCACACACACTGACTCTCACTGGGGTACAATTACACATACACTGACACTCACTGGGGTACAGTTCCACACACACTGACTCCCACTGGTGTACAGACCCACACACACTGACTCTCACTGGGGTACAGTCCAAACACACACTGACTCCCACTGGGGTACAGTTCCATCCACACTGAAACTCACTGGGATACAGTTCCACACACACTGACTCTCACTGGGGTACATTTCTACACACACTGTCTCTCACTGGGGTACAGTTCCACAGCAAACACGCTCTCACTGGGGTACAGTTCCACAAAAATGTACTCTCACTGGGGTACCATTCCTCAATAACTGATTCTCACTTGGGTACAGTTCCAAAAACACTGACTCTCACTGTGGTACAGTTCCACACACACTGACTCTCACTGGGATACAGTTCCACACACACTGACTCTCATTGTGATACAGTTCCAAACACACAGACTCTCACTGGGGTACAGTTCCACACACACTAACAATCACTGGGGTACAGCTCCACACAAACAGCCTCTCACTGGGATACAGTTCCACACACAATGACTCACACTGGGATACAGTTCCACAAATACTGACAATCACTGGGGTACACTTCCATCCAAACTGACACTCACTGGGATACAGTTCCACACACGCTGACTCTCATACTGGGGTACAGTTCGACAGAAAACTCGCTCTCACTGGGGTACAGTTCCACACACACTGACTCCCAATGGTGTACAGACCCACACACACTGACTCCCACTGTGGTACAGTTCCATCCACACTGAAACTCACTGGGGTACAGTTCCACACACACTGTCTCTCACTGGGATACAGTTCCACCCACACTGACTCTCACTGGAGTACAATTCCAAACACACTGACTCTCACTGGGGTACAGTCCCACACACACTGATTCTCACTGGGGTACTGTCCCACACACACTGACTATCACTGGGGTACAATTCCACACACACTGACTCTCACTGGGATACAGTTCCACACACACTGACTCTCACTGGAGTACAATTCCAAACACACTGACTCTCACTTGGGTACAATTCCACACACACTGACTCTCCCTGGGGAACATTCCCACACACAAAACCTCTCACTGGGGTACAGTCCCAAACACACTGACTCTCACTGGGGAACAATTCCATATACACTGACTCTCACTGGGGTAAACTTCCCCACACACTGAATCCCACTGGCGCACAGTCCCACACACACTGACTCTCACTGGGGAACAGTTCCACACACATTGACTCTCACTGGCGTACAGTTCCACAGAAAACTTGCTCTCATTGGAGAACAGTTCCACACAAAAACAGTCTCACTGGGGTACAGTTCCTCACTCACTGACTCTCACCGGGGTACAGTTCCATACAGACTGACTCTCACTGCGGTACAGTTCCACACACACTGACTCTCACTGGGATACTTTTCCAGACACACTGACTCTCACTGAAGTACAGTTCCACACACACTTACAATCATTGGGATACAGATCCAAACACACTGACTCTCACTGGGATACAGTTCCACACATACTGACAATTACTGGGGTACAGTTCCATCCACACTGACACTCACTGGGATACAGTTCCACACACGGTGAACCTCACACTGGAATACAGTTCGACAGAAAACTCGCTCTCACTGGGGTACAGTTCCACACACACTGACTCTCACTGGTGTACAGTCCCACACACACTGACTCTCCATGGGGTAAAATTCCAAACACACTGAGTCTCACTGGGGTACAGTTCCACACTCACTGACTCTCACTGGGCTACAAGATCCACACACACTGACTCTCACTGGGGTACAGTCCCACATGCACTGACTCTCACTGGGAAAACAATTCCACACACACTGACTCTCACTGGGGTACAGTTCCACACACACTGACCATTCATGGGGTACAGTTCCACAAACACTTTCTCTCACTGGGGTACATTTCCGCAGAAAACACACTCTCACTGGGGTACAGTTCCACACAAATGGACTCTCACTGGGGTACAGTTCCACAAACACTGACTCTCACTGGGATACAGTTCCACACACACAGACACTCACTGGGGTACAGTTCCACACGCACTGACAATCACTGGCGTACAGCTCCACACACACAGCCTCTCTTTTGGATACAGTTCCTCACACACTGACTCTGACTGGGATACATTTCCACACATACTGACAATCAGTGGGGTACATTTCCATCCACAGTGACACTCACTGGGGTACAGTTCCACACACACTGACACTCACATTGAGGTACAGTTCCACAGAAAACTCGCTCTCACTGGGGAACTGTTCCACACACACTATATCTCACTGGGGTATAGACCCACACACACTGACTCTCGCTGGGGTACAATTCCACACACACTGACTCTCACTGGGATACAGTACCACTCACACTGACCGTCACTTGGGTACAGTCCCAAACACAATGACTCTCACTGGGGTACAGTCCCACACACACTGACTCTCTCTGGGGTAGAGTCCAAAAACACACTGACTCTCACTGGGGTACATTTCCACAAACACGGTATCTCACTGGGGTACTGTTCCACAGAAAACAAGCTCTCAATGAGGTACAGTTCCACACACACTGACTGTCACTGGGGTACAGTTCCTCACTCACTGACTCTTCCTGGTGTACAATTCCAAACACACTGACTCTCATGGGGTACAGTTGCAAAACCACTGACTCTCACTGAGGTACAGTCCCACACACACTGACACTCACTGGTGTACAATTCCACACACAGTGACTCTCACTGGGGTACAGTCCCACACACACTGTCTCTCAATGGGGTACAGACACACACACACACTGACTCTCACTGGGGTACAGTTCCACAAACACTGA
Organism: Carcharodon carcharias; assembly: GCF_017639515.1. Classification (NCBI taxonomy): domain Eukaryota; kingdom Metazoa; phylum Chordata; class Chondrichthyes; order Lamniformes; family Lamnidae; genus Carcharodon; species Carcharodon carcharias. The sequence continues at coordinate 11,181,314 of NC_054478.1, read as the reverse complement.
CTGTCACTGGGGTACAGTCCCACGTACACTGACTCTCAATGGAGTACAATTCCACACACACTGACTCTAACTGGGGTACGGTTCCACACACACTGACCATCACTGTGGTACAGTTCCACACACACTTTCTCTCTCACTGAGGTACAGTTCCACAGAAAACTCGCTCTCACTGGGGAACAATTCCACACACACTATATCTCAGTGGGGTATAGTCCCACACACACTGACTCTCGCTGGGGTACAATTCCACACACACTGACTCTCACTGGGGTACAGTACCACTCACACTGACTCTCACTGGGGTACAGTTCCACACACACCATATCTCACTGGGGTACAGTTCCACACACACTGACTCACATTGTGGAACATTCCCAAACACACTGACTCTCACTTGGGTACAGTCCCACACACAATGAATCTCACTGGGGTACAGTACCACACACACTGACTCTCACTGGGGTACCGTCCAAACATACACTGACTCGCACTGGGGTACAGTTCCATCCACACTAAAACTCACTGGGGTAAAGTTCCACACACACTGACTCTCACTGGAGTACATTTCCACAAACACTGTCACTCACTGAGGTACAGTTCCACAGAATACAAGCTCTCACTGGGGTAGAGTTCCACACAAATGGACTCTCACTGGGGTACAGTTCCTCACTCACTGACTCCCCCTGGGGTACAATTCCAAACACACTGACTCTCACTGGGGTACAGTCCCACACACACTGACTCTCACTGGGGTACAAATCCACACACACTGACACTCACTGGGGTACAGTTCCACACACACTGACTCTCACTGGGGTAAAATTCCACACACACTGACTCTCATTGTGGAACATTCCCAAACACACTGACTCTCACTTGGGTACAGTCCCACACACAATGAATCTCACTGGGGTACAGTTCCACACACACTGACCATCACTGGGGTACAGTTCCACACACACTTTCTCTCACTGGGGTACATTTCCACAGAAAACACACTCTCACTGGGGAACAGTTCCACACAAATGGACTCTCACTGGGGTACAGTTCCTCACTCACTGAATCTCACTGGGGTACAGTTCCACACACAATGACTCTCACTGGGATACAGTTCCACAAATACTGACAATCACTGGGGTACATTTCCATCCACACTGACACTCACCTGGATACAGTTCGAAACACGCTGACTCTCACACTGGGGTACAGTCCAACATACACTGACTCTCACTGGGGTACAATTCCACACACACTGACTCTCACTGGGGTACAGTTCCACACACACTCACTCTCACTGGGGTACATTTCCACACACACTGTCTCTCACTGGGGTACAGTTCCATAGAAAACAAGCTCTCAATGAGGTACAGTTCCACACAAATGGACTCTCACTGGGGTACAGTTCCTCACTCACTCACTCTCCCTGGTGTACAATTCCACACACACTGACTCTCACTGGGGTACAGTTCCACACTCACTGACTCTCACTGGGGTACAGTCCCACACACACTGACACTCAATGGGGTACAATTCCACACACACTGAATCTCACTGGGGTACAGTCCCACACACACAGTCTCTCAATGGGGTACAGTCCCAAACACACTGACTCTCACTGGGGTACAGTTCCACACACACTTTCTCTCACTGGGGTCCATTTCCACAGAAAACACACTCTCACTGGGGTACAGTTCCACACAAATGGACTCTCACTGGGGTACAGTTCCACACACACTTTGACTCTCACTGGGATACAGTTCCACACACACAGACGCTCACTGGGGTACAGTTCCACACACACTGACAATCACTGGGGTACAGATCCACACACAAAGCCTCGCTTTGGGATACAGTTCCTCACACACTGATTCTCACTGCAATACAGTTCCACACATACTGACAATCAGTGGGGTACATTTCCATCCACACTGACACTCACTGGCGTACAGTTCCACACACACTGACACTCACACTGAGGTACAATTCCACAGAAAACTCGCTCTCACTGGGGAACAGTTCCACACACACCATATCTCACTGGGGTATAGTCCCACACACACTGACTCTCGCTGGGGTACAATTCCACACACACTGACTCTCACTGGGGTACAATTCCACACACACTGACTCTCATTGTGGAACATTCCCAAACACACTGACTCTCACTTGGGTACAGTCCCACACACAATGAATCTCACTGGTGTACAGTACCACACACAGTGACTCTCACTGGGGTACAGTCCAAACACACTGACTCTCACTGGGGTACAGTTGCATCCACACTGAAACTCACTGGGGTAAAGTTCCACACACACTGACTCTCACTGGGGTACATTTCCACAAACACTGTCACTCACTGGGGTACAGTTCCACAGAATACAAGCTCTCACTGGGGTAGAGCTCCACACAAATGGACTCTCACTGGGTTACAGTTCCTCCCTCACTGACTCTCCCTGGGGTACAATTCCAAACACACTTACTCTCACTGGGGTACAATTCCACACACACTGACTCTCACTGGGGTACAGTTCCACACACACTGACCATCACTGGGGTACAGTTCCACACACACACTTTCTCTCACTGGGGTACATTTCCAAGAAAACACACTCTCACTGGGGTACAGTTCCACACAAATGTACTCTCACTGGGGTACAGTTCCTCACTCACTGAATCTCACTGGGGTACAGTTCCACACACAATGACTCTCACTGGGATACAGTTCCACAAATACTGACAATCACTGGGGTACAGTTCCATCCACACTGACACTCACCTGGATACAGTTCGACACACGCTGACTCTCACACTGGGGTACAGTCCACCATACACTGACTCTCACTGGGGTACAATTCCACACACACTGACTCTCACTGGAGTACATTTCCACAAACACTGTCACTCACTGAGGTACAGTTCCACAGAATACAAGCTCTCACTGGGGTAGAGTTCCACACAAATGGACTCTCACTGGGGTACAGTTCCTCACTCACTGACTCCCCCTGGGGTACAATTCCAAACACACTGACTCTCACTGGGGTACAGTCCCACACACACTGACTCTCACTGGGGTACAAATCCACACACACTGACACTCACTGGGGTACAGTTCCACACACACTGACTCTCACTGGGGTAAAATTCCACACACACTGACTCTCATTGTGGAACATTCCCAAACACACTGACTCTCACTTGGGTACAGTCCCACACACAATGAATCTCACTGGGGTACAGTTCCACACACACTGACCATCACTGGGGTACAGTTCCACACACACTTTCTCTCACTGGGGTACATTTCCACAGAAAACACACTCTCACTGGGGAACAGTTCCACACAAATGGACTCTCACTGGGGTACAGTTCCTCACTCACTGAATCTCACTGGGGTACAGTTCCACACACAATGACTCTCACTGGGATACAGTTCCACAAATACTGACAATCACTGGGGTACATTTCCATCCACACTGACACTCACCTGGATACAGTTCGAAACACGCTGACTCTCACACTGGGGTACAGTCCAACATAAACTGACTCTCACTGGGGTACAATTCCACACACACTGACTCTCACTGGGGTACAGTTCCACACACACTCACTCTCACTGGGGTACATTTCCACACACACTGTCTCTCACTGGGGTACAGTTCCATAGAAAACAAGCTCTCAATGAGGTACAGTTCCACACAAATGGACTCTCACTGGGGTACAGTTCCTCACTCACTCACTCTCCCTGGTGTACAATTCCACACACACTGACTCTCACTGGGGTACATTTCCACACTCACTGACTCTCACTGGGGTACAGTCCCACACACACTGACACTCAATGGGGTACAGTCCCAAACACACTGACTCTCACTGGGGTACAGTTCCACACACACTTTCTCTCACTGGGGTCCATTTCCACAGAAAACACACTCTCACTGGGGTACAGTTCCACACAAATGGACTCTCACTGGGGTACAGTTCCACACACACTTTGACTCTCACTGGGATACAGTTCCACACACACAGACGCTCACTGGGGTACAGTTCCACACACACTGACAATCACTGGGGTACAGATCCACACACAAAGCCTCGCTTTGGGATACAGTTCCTCACACACTGATTCTCACTGCAATACAGTTCCACACATACTGACAATCAGTGGGGTACATTTCCATCCACACTGACACTCACTGGCGTACAGTTCCACACACACTGACACTCACACTGAGGTACAATTCCACAGAAAACTCGCTCTCACTGGGGAACAGTTCCACACACACCATATCTCACTGGGGTATAGTCCCACACACACTGACTCTCGCTGGGGTACAATTCCACACACACTGACTCTCACTGGGGTACAATTCCACACACACTGACTCTCATTGTGGAACATTCCCAAACACACTGACTCTCACTTGGGTACAGTCCCACACACAATGAATCTCACTGGTGTACAGTACCACACACAGTGACTCTCACTGGGGTACAGTCCAAACACACTGACTCTCACTGGGGTACAGTTGCATCCACACTGAAACTCACTGGGGTAAAGTTCCACACACACTGACTCTCACTGGGGTACATTTCCACAAACACTGTCTCTCACTGGGGTACAGTTCCACAGAATACAAGCTCTCACTGGGGTAGAGCTCCACACAAATGGACTCTCACTGGGTTACAGTTCCTCCCTCACTGACTCTCCCTGGGGTACAATTCCAAACACACTTACTCTCACTGGGGTACAGTTCCACACACACTGACTCTCACTGGGGTACAGTCCCACACGCACTGACTCTCACTGGGGTACAATTTCACACACACTGACACTCACTGGGGTACAGTCCCACACACACTGTCTCTCAATGGGGTATAGTCCCACACACACTGACTCTCACTGGGGTACAGTTCCACACAGAATGACTCTCACTGGGGTACAGTCCCACATAAACTGAATCTCACTGGGGTACAATTCCACACACACTGACTCTCACTGGGGTACAGTTCCACACACACTGACCATCACTGGGGTACAGTTCCACACACACACTTTCTCTCACTGGGGTACATTTCCAAGAAAACACACTCTCACTGGGGTACAGTTCCACACAAATGTACTCTCACTGGGGTACAGTTCCTCACTCACTGAATCTCACTGGGGTACAGTTCCACACACAATGACTCTCACTGGGATACAGTTCCACAAATACTGACAATCACTGGGGTACAGTTCCATCCACACTGACACTCACCTGGATACAGTTCGACACACGCTGACTCTCACACTGGGGTACAGTCCACCATACACTGACTCTCACTGGGGTACAATTCCACACACACTGACTCTCACTGGGGTACAGTTCCACACACACTCACTCTCACTGGGGTACATTTCCACACACACTGTCTCTCACTGGGGTACAGTTCCATAGAAAACAAGCTCTTAATGAGGTACAGTTCCACACAAATGGACTCTCACTGGGTTCAGTTCGTCACTCACTCACTCTCCCTGGTGTACAATTCCACACACACTGACTCTCACTGGGGTACAGTTCCACACTCACTGACTCTCACTGGGGTACAGTCCCACACACACTGACACTCAATGGGGTACAATTCCACACACACTGACTCTCACTGGGGTTCAGTCCCACACACACAGTCTCTCAATGGGTTACAGTCGCAAACACACTGACTCTCACTGGGGTACAGTCCCACACACACTGTCTCTCAATGGGGTACAGTCCCACACACACTGACTCTCATTGGGGTACAGTTCCAAACAGAATGACGCTCACTGGGGTACAGTCCCACATACACTGACTATCACTGGGGTACAATTCCACACACACTGACCATCACTGGGGTACAGTTCCACACACACTTTCTCTCACTGGGGTACATTTCCACAGAAAACACACTCTCACTGGGGTACAGTTCCACACAAATGGACTCTCACTGGGGTACAGTTCCTCACTCACTGAATCTCACTGGGGTACAGTTCCACGCACAATGACTCTCACTGGGATACAGTTCCACAAATACTGACAATCACTGGGGTACAGTTCCATCCACACTGACACTCACCTGGATACAGTTCGACACACGCTGACTCTCACACTGGGGTACAGTCCAACATACACTCACTCTCACTGGGGTACATTTCCACACACACTATCTCTCACTGGGGTACAGTTCCATAGAAAACAAGCTCTCAATGAGGTTCAGTCCCACACAAATGGACTCTCACTGGGGTACAGTTCGTCACTCACACACTCTCCATGGTGTACAATTCCACACACACTGACTCTCACTGGGGTACAGTTCCACACTCACTGACTCTCACTGGGTTACAGTCCCACACACACTGACACTCAATGGGGTACAATTCCACACACACTGACTCTCACTGGGGTACAGTCCCACACACACAGTCTCTCAATGGGGTACAGTCCCAAACACACTGACTCTCACTGGGGTACAGTTCCACACACACTTTCTCTCACTGGGGTCCATTTCCACAGAAAACACACTCTCACTGGGGTACAGTTCCACACAAATGGACTCTCACTGGGGTACAGTTCCACACACACTTTGACTCTCACTGGGATACAGTTCCACACACACAGACGCTCACTGGGGTACAGTTCCACACACACTGACAATCACTGGGGTACAGCTCCACACACAAAGCCTCTCTTTTGGATAAAGTTCCTCACACACTGATTCTCACTGCAATACAGTTCCACACATACTGACAATCAGTGGGGTACATTTCCATCCACACTGACACTCACTGGCGTACAGTTCCACACACACTGACACTCACACTGAGGTACAGTTCCACAGAAAACTCGCTCTCACTGGGGAACAGATCCACACACCCCATATCTCACTGGGGTATAGTCACACACACACTGACTCTCGCTGGGGTACAATTCCACACACACTGACTCTCATTGTGGAACATTCCCAAACACACTGACTCTCACTTGGGTACAGTCCCACACACAATGAATCTCACTGGGGTACAGTACCACACACACTGACTCTCACTGGGGTACAGTCCAAACACACACTGACTCTCACTGGGGTACAGTTCCATCCACACTGAAACTCACTGGGGTAAAGTTCCACACACACTGACTCTCACTGGGGTACATTTCCACAAACACTGTCTCCCACTAGGGTACATTTCCACAGAATACAAGCTCTCACTGGGGTAGAGTTCCACACACACTGTCTCTCAATGGGGTACAGTCCCACACACACTGACTCTCACTGGGGTACAGTTCCACACAGAATGACTCTCACTGGTGTACAGTCCCACATACACTGACTCTCACTGGGGTACAATTCCACACACACTGACTCTCACTGGGGTACAGTTCCACAGACACTGACCATCACTGGGGTTCAGTTCCACACACACTTTCTCTCACTGGGGTACATTTCCACAGAAAACACACTCTCACTGGGGTAAAGTTCCACACAAATGGACTCTCACTGGGGTACAGTTCCTCACTCACTGAATCTCACTGGGATACAGTTCCACAAATACTGACAATCACTGGGGTACAGTTCCATCCACACTGACACTCACCTGGATACAGTTCGACACACGCTGACTGTCACACTGGGGTACAGTCAAACATACACTGACTCTCACTGGGGTACAATTCCACACACACTGACTCTCACTGGGGTACAGTTCCACACACACTCACTCTCACTGGGGTACATTTCCACACACACTTTCTCTCACTGGGGTACAGTTCCATAGAAAACAAGCTCTCAATGAGGTACAGGTCCACACAAATGGACTCTCACTGGGGTACAGTGCGTCACTCTCTCACTCTCCCTGGTGTACAATTCCACACACACTGACTCTCACTGGGGTACAGTTCCACACTCACTGACTCTCACTGGGGTACAGTCCCACACACACTGACACTCAATGGGGTACAATTCCACTCACACTGACTCTCACTGGGGTTCAGTCCCACACAAACAGTCTCTCAATGGGGTACAGTCCCAAACACACTGACTCTCACTGGGGTACAGTTCCACAAACACTTTCTCTCACTGGGGTCCATTTCCACAGAAAACACACTCTCACTGGGGTACAGTTCCACACAAATGGACTCTCACTGGGGTACAGTTCCACACACACTTTGACTCTCACTGGGATACAGTTCCACACACACAGACGCTCACTGGGGTAAAGTTCCACACACACAGATGCTCACTGGGGTACAGTTCCACACACACTGACAATCACTGGGGTACAGCTGCACACACAAAGCCTCTCTTTGGCATACAGTTCCTCACACACTAATTCTCACTGCAATACAGTTCCACACATACTGACAATCAGTGGGGTACATTTCCATCCACACTGACACTCACTGGCGTACAGTTCCACACACACTGACACTCACACTGAGGTACAGTTCCACAGAAAAGTCGCTCTAACTGGGGAAAAGTTCCACCCACACCATATCTCACTGGGGTATAGTCCCACACACACTGACTCTCGCTGGGGTTCAATTCCACACAAACTGACTCTCACTGGGGTACAGTACCACTCACACTGACTCTCACTGGGGTACAGTTCCACACACACTGACTCTCACTGGGGTAAAATTCCACACACACTGACTCTCATTGTGGAACATTCCCAAACACACTGACTCTCACTTGGGTACAGTCCCACACACAATGAATCTCACTGGGGTACAGTACCACACACACTGACTCTCACTGGGGTACAGTCCAAACACACACTGACTCTCACTGGGGTACAGTTCCATCCACACTGAAACTCACTGGGGTAAAGTTCCACACACACTGTCTCTCACTGGGGTACAGTTCCATAGAATACAAGCTCTCACTGGGGTAGAGTTCCACACAAATGGACTCTCACTGGGGTACAGTTCCTCACTCACTGACTCCCCCTGGGGAACAATTACAAACACACTGACTCTCACTGGGGTACAGTCCCACACACACTGACTCTCACTGGGGTACAGTTCCACACAGAATGACTCTCACTGGGGTACAGTCCCACACACACTGACTCTCACTGGGGTACAGTCCCACACACACTGACTCTCACTGGGGTACAGTTCCACACAGAATGACTCTCACTGGGGTACAGTCCCACATACACTGACTCTCACTGGGGTACAATTCCACACACACTGACTCTCACTGGGGTACAGTTCCACACACACTGACCATCACTGGGGTACAGTTCCACACACACTTTCTCTCACTGGGGTACATTTCCACAGAAAACACACTCTCACTGGGGTACAGTACCACACAAAAGGACTCTCACTGGGGTACAGTTCCTCACTCACTGAATCTCACTGGGGTACAGTTCCACACACAATGACTCTCACTGGGATACAGTTCCACAAATACTGACAATCACTGGGGTACAGTTCCATCCACACTGACACTCACCTGGATACAGTTCGACACACGCTGACTCTCACACTGGGGTACAGTCCAACATACACTGACTCTCACTAGGGTACAATTCCACACACACTGACTCTCACTGGGGTAAAATTCCACACACACTGACTCTCATTGTGGAACATTCCCAAACACACTGACTCTCACTTGGGTACAGTCCCAGACACAATGAATCTCACTGGGGTACAGTACCACACACACTGACTCTCACTGGGGTACAGTCCAAACACACACTGACTCTCACTGGGGTACAGTTCCATCCACACTGAAACTCACTGGGGTAAAGTTCCACACACACTGACTCTCACTGGGGTACAGTTCCACACACACTCACTCTCACTGGGGTACATTTCCACACACACTGTCTCTCACTGGGGTACAGTTCCATAGAAAACAAGCTCTCAATGAGGTACTGTTCCACACAAATGGACTCGCACTGGGGTACAGTTCGTCACTCACTCACTCTCCCTGGTGTACAATTCCACACACACTGACTCTCACTGGGGTACAGTTCCACACTCACTGACTCTCACTGGGGTACAGTCCCACACACACTGACACTCAATGGGGTACAATTCCACACACACTGACTCTCACTGGGGTACAGTCCCACACACACAGTCTCTCAATGGGGTACAGTCCCAAACACACGGACTCTCACTGGGGTACAGTTCCACACACACTTTCTCTCACTGGGGTCCATTTCCGCAGAAAACACACTCTCACTGGGGTACAGTTATACACAAATGGACTCTCACTGGGGTACAGTTCCACACACACTTTGACTCTCACTGGGATACAGTTCCACACACACAGACGCTCACTGGGGTACAGTTCCACACACACTGACAATCACTGGGGTACAGCTCCACACACAAAGCCTCTCTTTGGGATACAGTTCCTCACACACTGATTCTCCTGCAATACAGTTCCACACATACTGACAATCAGTGGGGTACATTTCCATCCACACTGACATTCACTGGCGTACAGTTCCACACACACTGACACTCACACTGAGGTACAGTTCCACAGAAAAGTCGCTCTCACTGGGGAACAGTTCTACACACACCATATCTCATTGGCGTATAGTCCCACACACACTGACTCTCGCTGGGGTACAATTCCACACACACTGACTCTCACTGGGGAACAGTACCACTCACACTGACTCTCACTGGGGTACAGTTCCACACAAACTGACTCTCACTGGGGTAAAATTCCACACACACTGACTCTCATTGTGGAACATTCCCAAACACACTGACTCTCACTTGGGTACAGTCCCACACACAATGAATCTCACTGGGGTACAGTACCACACACACTGACCATCACTGGGGTACAGTTCCACACACACTTTCTCTCACTGGGGTACATGTCCACAGAAAACACACTCTCACTGGGGTACAGTTCCACACAAAAGGACTCTCACTGGGGTACAGTTCCTCACTCACTGAATCTCACTGGGGTACAGTTCCACACACAATGACTCTCACTGGGATACAGTTCCACAAATACTGACAATCACTGGGGTACAGTTCCATCCACACTGACACTCACCTGGATACAGTTCGACACACGCTGACTCTCACACTGGGGTACAGTCCAACATACACTGACTCTCACTGGGGTAAAATTCCACACACACTGACTCTCATTGTGGAACATTCCCAAACACACTGACTCTCACTTGGGTACAGTCCCACACACAATGAATCTCACTGGGGTACAGTACCACACACACTGACTCTCACTGGGGTACAGTCCAAACACACACTGACTCTCACTGGGGTACAGTTCCATCCACACTGAAACTCACTGGGGTAAAGTTCCACACACACGGACTCTCACTGGGGTACATTTCCACAAACACTGTCTCTCACTGGGGTACAGTTCCACAGAATACAAGCTCTCACTGGGGTAGAGTTCCACACAAATGGACTCTCACTGGGGTACAGTTCCTCACTCACTGACTCTCCCTGGGGTACAATTCCAAACACACTTACTCTCACTGGGGTACAGTTCCACACACACTGACTCTCACTGTGGTACAGTCCCACACACACTGACTCTCACTGCGGTACAATTCCACACACACTGACACTCACTGGGGTACAGTCCCACACACACTGTCTCTCAATGGGGTACAGTCCCACACACACTGACTCTCACTGGGGTACAGTTCCACACAGAATGACTCTCACTGGGGTACAGTCCCACGTACACTGACTCTCACTGGGGTACAATTCCACACACACTGACTCTCACTGGGGTACAGTTCCACACACACTGACCATCACTGGGGTACAGTTCCACACAGACTTTCTCTCACTGGGGTACATTTCCACACAAATGGACTCTCACTGGGGTACAGTTCCTCACTCACTGAATCTCACTGGGGTACAGTTCCACACACAATGACTCTCACTGGGATACAGTTCCACAAATACTGACAATCACTGGGGTACATTTCCATCCACACTGACACTCACTTGGATACAGTTCGACACACGCTGAATCTCACACTGGGGTACAGTCCAACATACACTGACTCTCACTAGGGTACAATTCCACACACACTGACACTCACTGGGGTACAGTTCCACACACACTCACTCTCACTGGGGTACATTTCCACACACACTGTCTCTCACTGGGGTACAGTTCGATAGAAAACAAGCTCTCAATGAGGTACAGTTCCACACAAATGGACTCTCACTGGGGTACAGTTTGTCACTCACTCACTCTCCCTTGTGTACAATTCCACACACACTGACTCTCACTGGGGTACAGTTCCACACTCACTGACTCTCACTGGGGTACAGTCCCACATACACTGACACTCAATGGGGTACAATTCCACTCACACTGACTCTCACTGGTGTACAGTCCCACACACACAGTCTCTCAATGGGGTACAGTCCCAAACTCACTGACTCTCACTGGGGTACAGTTCCACACACACTTTCTCTCACTGGGGTCCATTTCCACAGAAAACACACTCTCACTGGGGTACAGTTATTTCCAAATGGACTCTCACTGGGGTACAGTTCCACACACACTTTGACTCTCACTGGGATACAGTTCCACACACACAGACGCTCACTGGGGTAAAGTTCCACACACACACATGCTCACTGGGGTACAGATCCACACACACTGACAATCACTGGGGTACAGCTCCACACACAAAGCCTCTCTTTGGGATACAGTTCCTCACACACTGATTCTCACTGCAATACAGTTCCACACATACTGACAATCAGTGGGGTACATTTCCATCCACACTGACACTCACTGGCGTACAGTTCCACACACACTGACAATCACACTGAGGTACAGTTCCACAGAAAACTCGCTCTCACTGGGGAACTGTACCACACACACCATATCTCACTGGGGTATAGTCCCACACACACTGACTCTCGCTGGGGTACAATTCCACACACACTGACTCTCACTGGGGTACAGTAACACTCACACTGACACTCAGTGGTGTACAGTTCCACACACACGGACTCTCACTGGGGTAAAATTCCACACACACTGACTCTCATTGTGGAACATTCCCAAACACACTGACACTCACTTGGGTACAGTCCCACACACAATTCATCTCACTGGGGTACAGTACCACACACACTGACTCTCACTGGGGTACAGTCCAAACACACACTGACTCTCACTGGGGTACAGTTGCATCCACACTGAAACTCACTGGGGTAAAGTTCCACACACACTGACTCTCACTGGGGTACATTTCCACAAACACTGTCTCTCACTGGGGTTTAGTTCCACAGAATACAAGCTCTCACTGGGGTAGAGTTCCACACAAATGGACTCTCACTGGGGTACAGTTCTTCACTCACTGACTCTCCCTGGGGTACAATTCCAAACACACTGACTCTCACTGGGGTACAGTTCCACACACACTGACTCTCACTGGGGTACAGTCCCAAACACAATGACTCTCCCTGGGGTACAATTCCAAACACACTGACTCTCACTGGGGTACAGTTCCACACACACTGACTCTCACTGGGGTACAGTCCCAAACACAATGACTCTCACTGGGGTACAATTCCACACACACTGACACTCACTGGGGTACAGTCCCAAACAAACTGTCTCTCAATGGGGTACAGTCCCACACACACTGACTCTCACTGGGGTACAGTTCCACACAGAATGACTCTCACTGGGGTACAGTCCCACATACACTGACTCTCACTGGGGTACAATTCCACACACACTGACTCTCACTGGGGTACTGTTCCACACACACTGACCATCACTGGGCTCCAGTTCCACAGAGACTTTCTCTCACTGGGGTACATTTCCACACAAATGGTCTCTCACTGGGGTACAGTTCCTCACTCACTGAATCTCACTGGGGTACAGTTCCACACATAATGACTCTCACTGGGATACAGTTCCACAAATACTGACAATCACTGGGGTACAGTTCCATCCACACTGACACTCACCTGGATACAGTTCGACACACGCTGACTCTCACACTGCGGTACAGTCCAACATACACTGACTCTCACTAGAGTACAATTCCACACACACTGACACTCACTGGGGTACAGTTCCACACACACTCACTCTCACTGGGGTACATTTCCACACACACTGTCTCTCACTGGGGTACAGTTCGATAGAAAACAAGCTCTCAATGAGGTACAGTTCCACACAAATGGACTCTCACTGGGGTACAGTTTGTCACTCACTCACTCTCCCTTGTGTACAATTCCACACACACTGACTCTCACTGGGGTACAGCTCCACACTCACTGACTCTCACTGGGGTACAGTCCCACACACACTGACACTGAATGGGGTACAATTCCACTCACACTGACTCTCACTGGTGTACAGTCCCACACACACAGTCTCTCAATGGGGTACAGTCCCAAACACACTGACTCTCACTGGGGTACAGTTCCACACACACTTTCTCTCACTGGGGTCCATTTCCACAGAAAACATACTCTCACTGTGGTACAGTTCCACACAAATGGACTCTCACTGGGGTACAGTTCCACACACACTTTGACTCTCACTGGGATACAGTTCCACACACACAGACGCTCACTGGGGTAAAGTTCCAAACACACACATGCTCACTGGGGTACAGTTCCACACACACTGACAATCACTGGGGTACAGCTCCACACAAAAAGCCTCTCTTTGGGATACAGTTCCTCACACACTGATTCTCACTGCATTACAGTTCCACACATACTGACAATCAGTGGGGTACATTTCCATCCACACTGACACTCACTGGCGTACAGTTCCACACACACTGACAATCACACTGAGGTACAGTTCCACAGAAAACTAGCTCTCACTGGGGAACAGTTCCACACACACCATATCTCACTGGGGTATAGTTCCACACACACTGACTCTCGCTGGGGTACAATTCCACACACACTGACTCTCACTGGGGTACAGTAACATTCACACTGACTCTCACTGGGGTACAGTTCCACACACACTGACTCTCACTGGGGTAAAATTCCACACACACTGACTCTCATTGTGGAACATTCCAAAACACACTGACACTCACTTGGGTACAGTCCCACACACAATGAATCTCACTGGGGTACAGTACCACACACACTGACTCTCACTGGGGTACAGTCCAAACACACACTGACTCTCACTGGGGTACAGTTCCATCCACACTGAAACTCACTGGGGTAAAGTTCCACACACACGGACTCTCACTGGGGTACATTTCCACAAACACTGTCACTCACTGGGGTACAGTTCCACAGAATACAAGCTCTCACTGGGGTAGAGTTCCACACAAATGGACTCTCACTGGGGTACAGTTCCTCACTCACTGACTCTCCCTGGGGTACAATTCCAAACACACTGACTCTCACTGGGGTACAGTTCCACAAACACTGACTCTCACTGGGGTACAGTCCCACACACACTGACTCTCACTGGGGTACAATTCCACACACACTGACTCTCACTGGGGTACAGTTCCATCCACACTGAAACACACTGGGGTAAAGTTCCACACACACTCACTCTCACTGGGGTACATTTCCACACACACTGTCTCTCACTGGGGTACAGTTCCACAGAAAACAAGCTCTCACTGGGGTACAGTTCCACACAAATGGACTCTCACTGGGGTACAGTTCCTCACTCACTGACTCTCCCTGGGGAACAATTCCAAACACACTGACTCTCACTGGGGTACAGTTCCACACTCACTGACTCTCACTGGGGTACAGTCACACACACACTGACTCTCACTGGGGTACAATTCCACACACACTGACTCTCACTGGGGTACAGTGCCACACACACTGTGTCTCAATGGGGTACAGTCCCACACACTCTGACTCTCAGAAAACAAGCTCTCACTGGGGTACAGTTCCACACAAATGGACTCTCACTGGGGTACAGTTCCACACTCACTGACTCTCATTGGGGTACAGTCCCACACACACTGCCTCTCACTTGGGTACGGTTCCATCTACACTGGAACTCACTGGGGTAAATTTCCACACACACTGACTCCCACTGGGGTACATTTCCACACACACTGTATCTCACTAGGGTACAGTTCCACAGAAAACAAGCTCTCACTGAGGTACAATTCCACACAAATGGACTCTCACTGGGGTACAGTTCCACACTCACTGACACTCACTGGGGTACAGTCCAACACACTGACTCTAACTGGGGTACAATTCCACACACACTGACTCTCACTGGGGTACAGTCCCACAAACACTGTCTCTCAATGGGGTACAGTCCCACACACACTGACTCTCACTGGGGTACAGTTCCACACACAATGACTCTCACTGGGGTACAGTCCCACATACACTGACTCTCACTGGGGTACATTTCCACACACACTGATTCTCACAGGGGTACAGTTCCACACACACTGACCATCACTGGGGTGCAGTACCACACACACTTTCTCTCACTGGGGTACATTTCCACAGAAAACACACTCTCACTGGGGTACAGTTCCTCACAAATGGACTCTCACTGGGGTACAGTTCCACACACACTGACTCTCGCTGGGATACAGTTCCACACACACAGACACTCACTGGGGTACAGATCCACACACACTGACACTCACACTGAGGTACAGTTCCACAGAAAACTCGCTCTCACTGGGGAACAGTTCCACACACATTATATCTCACTGGGGTATAGTCCCTCACATACTGACTCTCGCTGGAGTACAATTCCACGCACACTGACTCTCACTGGGGAACAGTACCAGTCACACTGACTCTCACTGGGGTACAGTTCCACACACACTGACACTCACTGTGGTACAGTGCCCCACACACTGACTCTCACTGGGGTACAGTTCCACACACACTGACTCTCACTGGGGTACAGTGCCACACACACTGAATCTTACTGGGGTACAGTCCCACACACACTTTCTCTCGCTGGGATAAAGTTCCACACAAACTGACTCTCACTGAAATACAGTTCCACTCACAGAGACTCTAAACGGGGTACAGTTCCAAACACACTGACAATAACTGGGGTACAGCTCCACACACACAACCTCTCAGTGGGATAAAGTTTCACACACACTTACTCTAACTGGGGTACAGTTCCACACACACTGACAATCACTGGGGTACAGCTCCTCACACACAGCATCTCTTTGCCATACAGTTCCTCACACACTGACTCTCACTGGGATACAGTTCCACACATAGTGACAATCAGTGGGGTACATTTCCAACCACACTGACACTCACGGGGGTACAGTTCCACACACACTGACACTCACACAGAGGTACAGTTCCACAGAAAACTCGCTCTCACTGGGGAACAGTTCCACACACACTCTGTATCTCACTGGGGGACAGTCCCACACACACTGACTCTTGCTGGGGTACAGTACTACTCACACTGACACTCACTGGGGTACAGTTCCACACACAGTGACTCTCACTGGGGAACAATTCCACTAAAACTGACTCTCATTGTGGAACATTCCCAAACACACTGACACTCACTTGCGTACAGTCCCACACACAATGACTCTCACTGGGGTACAGTACCAGACACACTGAATCTCACTGGGGTACAGTCCAAACACACACTGACACTCACTAGGGTACAGTTCCATCCACACTGAAACTCACTGGGGTAAAGTTCCACACACACTGAATCTCACTGGGGTACATTTCCACACACACTGTCTTTACTGGGGTACAGTTCCACGGAAAACAAGCTCTCATTGGGGTACAGTTCCACACAAATGGACTCTCACTGGGGTACAGTTCCTCACTCACTGACTCTCCCTGGGGTACAATTCCAAACAAACTCTCACTGGGGTACAGTTCCACACTCACTGACACTCACTGGGGTACAGTCACACACACACTGACTCTCACTGGGGTACAGTCCCACACACACTGTCTCTCACTGGGGTACAGTCCAAACACACACTGGCTCTCACTGGGGTAGAGTTCCACACACACTGACTCTCACTGTGGTACAGTCACACATACACTGACTCTCACTGGGGTACAATTCCACACACACTGACTCTCACTGGGGTACAGTTCCACACACACTGACCATCACTGGGGTACAGTTCCACACACACTTTCTCTCACTGGGGTACACTTCCACAGAAAACACACTCTCACTGGGGTACAGTTCCACACAAATGGACTCTCACTGGGGTACAGTTCCACACACGCTGACTCTCACTGGGATACAGTTCCACACATAAAGACTCTCACTGGGGTACAGTTCCACACACACTGACAATCACTGGGGTACAGCTCCACACACACAGCCTCTCTTTGGGATACAGTTCCTCACACACTGAATCTCACTGGGATACTTTTCCACACAGACTGACAATCAGTGGGGTACATTTCCATCCACTGTGACACTCACTGGGGTACAGTTCCACTCAGACTGACACTCACACTGAGGTACAGTTCCACAGAAAACTCGCTCTCACTGGGGAACAGTTCCACACACACACTGTATCACACTGGGGTATAGTCCCACACACAGTGACTCTCACTGGGGTACAATACCACACACACTGACTCTCACTGGGGTACAGTACCACTCACACTGACTCTCACTGGGGTACAGTTCCACACAAACTGACTCTCACTGGGATACAATTCCACACACAATGACTCTCATTGTGGAACATTCCCAAACACACTGACCCTTACTTGGGTACAGTCCCACACACAAAGACTCTCACTGGGGTACAGTCCCACACACACTGACTCTCACTGGGGTACAGTTCCATCCACACTGGAACTCACTGGGGGAAAGTTCCACACACACTGACTCTCACTGGGGAACATTTCCACACACACTGACTCTCACTGGGGTACAGTTCCACAGAAAACAAGCTCTCACTGAGGTACAGTTCCACACAAATGGACTCTAACTGGGGTACAGTTCCTCACTCACTGACTCTCCCTGGTGTACAATTCCAAACACACAGACTCTCACTGGGGTACAGTTCCACACACACTGACACTCACTGGGGTACAATTCCACACACACTGACTCTCACTGGGGTACAGTCCCACACACACTGACTCTCACAGGGGTACAATTCCACACACACTGACTCTCACTGGGGTACAGTCCCACACACACTGTCTCTCAATGGGGTAAAGTCCCACACACACTGACTCTCACTGGGGTACAGTTCCACACACACTGACTCTCACTGGGGTACAGTCCCACATACACTGACTCTCACTGGGGTACAATTCCACACACACTGATTCTCACTGGTGTACAGTTCGACACACACTGACCATCACTGGGGTACAGTTCCACAGACACTTTCTCTCACTGTGGTACATTTCCACAGAAAACACACTCTCACTGAGGTACAGTTCCACGCAAATGGAATCTCACTGGGGTACAGTTCCACACACACAACCTCTCACTGGGATTCAGTTCCACACACACAGACGCTCATTGGGGTACTGTTCCACACACACTGACAATCACTGGGGTACAGCTCCACACACACAGCCTCTCTTTGGGATACAGTTCCTCACACACTGAATCTCACTGGGATACAGTTCCACACACACTGACTCTCACTGGGGTACAGTTCCACAGAAAACAAGCTCTTACTGAGGTACAGTTCCACACAAATGGACTCTAACTGGGGTACAGTTCCTCACTCACTGACTCTCCCTGGTGTACAATTCCAAACACACAGACTCTCACTGGGGTACAGTTCCACACACACTGACTCTCACTGGGGTACAATTCCACACACACTGACTTTCACTGGGGTACAGTCCCACAAACACCGTCTCTCAATGGGGTACAGTCCCACACACACTGACTCTCACTGGGGTACAGTTCCAAACACACTAACAATCACTGGGGTACAGTCCCACATACACTGGCTCTCACTGGGGTACAATTCCACACACACTGATTCTCACTGGTGTACAGTTCCACGCACACTGACCATCACTGGGGTACAGTTCCACACACACTTTCTCTCACTGGGGTACATTTCCACAGAAAACACACTCTCACTGGGGTACAGTTCCACACAAATGGACTCTCACTGGGGTACAGTTCCACACACACTGACTCTCACTGGGATTCAGTTCCACACACAAAGACGCTCACTGGGGTACTGTTCCACACACACTGACAATCACTGGGGTACAGCTCCACACACACAGCCTCCCTTTGGGATACAGTTCCTCACAAACTGAATCTCACTGGGATACAGTTCCACACATACTGACAATCAGTGGGGTACATTTCCATCCACAGTGACACTCACTGGGGTACAGTTCCACACACATTGACACTCACACTGAGGTACAGTTCCACAGAAGACTCACACTCACTGGGGTACAGTTCCACACACACTATATCTCACTGGGGTATAGTCCCTCACACACTGACTCTCGCTGGGGTACAATTCCACGCACACTGACTCTCACTGGGGTACAGTACCACTCACACTGACTCTCACTGGGGTACAGTACCACTCACACGGACTCTCACTAGGGTACAGTTCCACACAAACTGACTCTCACTGGGATACAATTCCACACACAATGACTCTCATTGTGGAACATTCACAAACACACTGACCCTTACTTGGGTACAGTCCCACACACAAAGACTCTCACTGCGGTACAGTCCCACACACACTGACTCGCACTGGGGTACAGTCCAAACACAAACTGACTCTCACTGGGGTACAGCTCCATCCACACTGGAACTCACTGGGGGAAAGTTCCACACACACTGACTCTCACTGGGGTCCATATCCACACACACTGTCTCTCACTGGGGTACAGTTCCACAGAAAACAAGCTCTCACTGAGGTACAGTTCCTCACAAATGGACTCTAACTGGGGTACAGTTCCTCACTCACTGACTCTCCCTGGTGTACAATTCCAAACACACAGACTCTCACTGGGGTACAGTCCCACACACACTGACTCTCACAGGGGTACAATTCCACACACACTGACTCTCACTGGGGTACAGTCCCACACACACTGTCTCTCAATGGGGTACAGTCCCACACACACTGACTCTCACTGGGGTACAGTTCCACACACACTGACTCTCACTGGGGTACAGTCCCACATACACTGACTCTCACTGGGGTACAATTCCACACACACTGATTCTCACTGGTGTACAGTTCGACACACACTGACCATCACTGGGGTACAGTTCCACACACACTTTCTCTCACTGTGGTACATTTCCACAGAAAACACACTCTCACTGAGGTACAGTTCCACACAAATGGAATCTCACTGGGGTACAGTTCCACACACACTGACTCTCACTGGGATTCAGTTCCACACACACAGACGCTCATTGGGGTACTGTTCCACACACACTGACAATCACTGGGGTACAGCTCCACACACACAGCCTCTCTTTGGGATACAGTTCCTCACACACTGAATCTCACTGGGATACAGTTCCACACATACTGACAATCAGTGGGGTACATTTCCATCCACAGTGACACTCACTGGGGTACAGTTCCACACACATTGACACTCAAACTGAGGTACAGTTCCGCAGAAAACTCGCTCTCACTGGGGTACAGTTCCACACACAATATATCTCACTGGGGTATAGTCCCTCACACACTGACTCTCGCTGGGGTACAATTCCACGCACACTGCCTCTCACTGGGGTACAGTACCACTCACACTGACTCTCACTGGGGTACAGTGCCACACACACTGAATCTCAAAGGGGTACAGTTCCACACACAATGACTCTCATTGTGGAACATTCCCAAACAAACTGACCCTTACTTGGGTACAGTCCCACACACAAAGACTCTCACTGCGGTACAGTCCCACACACACTGACTCTCACTGGGGTACAGTCCAAACACAAACTGACTCTCACTGGGGTCCAGTTCCATCCACACTGGAACTCACTGGGGGAAAGTTCCACACACACTGACTCTCACTGGGGTCCATTTCCACACACACTGTCTCTCACTGGGGTACAGTTCCACAGAAAACAAGCTCTCACTGAGGTACAGTTCCACACAAATGGACTCTAACTGGGGTACAGTTCCTCAATCACTGACTCTCCCTGGTGTACAATTACAAACACACAGACTCTCACTGGGGTACAGTCCCACACACACTGACTCTCACAGAGGTACAATTCCACACACACTGACTCTCACTGGGGTACAGTCCCACACACACTGTCTCTCAATGGGGTACAGTCACACACACACTGACTCTCACTGGGGTACAGTTCCACACACGCTGACACTCACTGGGGTTCAGTCCCACATACACTGACTCTCACTGGGGTACAATTCCACACACACTGATTCTCACTGGTGTACATTTCAACACACACTGACCATCACTGGGGTACAGTTCCACACACACTTTCTCTCACTGTGGTACATTTCCACAGAAAACACACTCTCACTGAGGTACAGTTCCACACAAATGGAATCTCACTGGGGTACAGTTCCACACACACAACCTCTCACTGGGATACAGTTCCACACACACAGACGCTCATCGGGGTACTGTTCCACACACACTGACAATCACTGGGGTACAGCTCCTCACACACAGCCTCTCTTTGGGATACAGTTCCTCACACACTGACTCTCACTGGGATACAGTTCCACACACACTGACACTCACACTGAGGTACAGTTCCACAGAAAACTCGATCTAACTGGGGAACAGTTCCACACAAACACTATATCTCACTGGGGTATAGTCCCACACACACTGACTCTCGCTGGGGTACAATTCCACACACACTGACTCTCACTGGGGTACAGTACCACTCACACTGACTCTCACTGGGGTACAGTCCCACACGCACTGACTCTCACTGGGGTACAATTCCACACACACTGACTCTCACTGTGGAACATTCCCAAACACACTGACACTCACTTGGGTACAGTCGCACACACAATGACTCTCACTGGGGTACAGTAAGACACACACTGACTCTCACTGGGGTACAGTCCAAACGCACACTGACTCTCACTGGGGTACAGTTCCATCCACAATGAATCTCACTGGGGTACATTTCCACACTCACTGACTCTCCCTGGGGTACAATTCCAAACACACTGACTCTCACTGGGATACAGTTCCACACACACAGACGCTCACTGGGGTACAGTTCCACACACACTGACAATCACTGGGGTACAGCTCCACACACACAGCCTCTCTTTGGGATACAGTTCCTCACAAACTGAATCTCACTGGGATACAGTTCCACACATACTGACAATCAGAGGAGTACATTTCCATCCACAGTGACACTCACTGGGGTACAGTTCCACACACACAAACACTCACACTGAGGTACAGTTCCACAGAAAACTCGCTCTCACTGGGGAACAGATCCACATACACAATGAATCTCACTGGGGTAGAGTCCCACACACAGTGACTCTCGCTGAGGTACAATACCACACACACTGACACTCACTGGGTACAGTACCACTCACACTGACTCTCACTGGGGTACAGTTCACACACACACTGACTCTCACTGGGATACAATTTCACACACAATGACTCTCATTGTGGAACATTCCCAAACACACTGACCCTCACTTGGGTACAGTCCCACACACAATGACTCTCACTGGGGTACAGTTCCACACAGACTGACAATCACTGGTGTACTGTTCCATCGACACTGATACTCACTGGGATAGAGTTCCACACACGCTGACTCTCACACTGGGGTACAGTTCCACAGAAAACTCGCACTCAAAGGGATACAGTTCCACACACGCTGACCCTCATACTGGGGTACAGTTCCACACACACTGTCCATCACTGGGGTACAGTTCCACACAGACTTTCTATCACTGGGGTACATTTCCACAGAAAACACACTCTCACTTGGGTACAGTTCCACGCAAATGGACTCTCAATGGGGTACAGTTCCACACACACTGACTCTCGCTGGGATACAGTTCCACACACACAGACTCTCACTGGGGTACAGTTCCACACACACTGACAATCAGTGGGGTACATTTCCATTCACACTGACACCCACTGGGGTACAGTTCCACACACACTGACACTCACACTGAGGTACAGTTCCACAGAAAACTCGCTCTCACTTGGGAACAGTTCCACACACACACTATATCTCACTGGGGTATAGTCCCACACACACGGACTCTCGCAGGGGTACAATTCCACACACACTGACTCTCACTGGGGTACAGTACCACTCACACTGACTCTCACTGGGGTACAGTTCCACATACACTGACTCTCACTGGGGTACAATTCCACACACACTGACTCTCATTTTGGAACATTCCCAAACACACTGACGCTCACTTGGGTGCAGTCGCACACACAATGACTCTCACTGGGGTACAGTACCACACACACTGACTCTCACTGGGGTACAGTCCAAACACACACTGACTCTCACTGGGGTACAGTTCCATCCACACTGAATCTCAATGGGGTACATTTCCACACTCACTGACTCTCCCTGGGGTACAATTCCAAACAAACTGACTCTCACTGGGGTACAGTTCCACACTCACTGACTCTCACTGCGGTACAGTCACACACACACTGACTCTCACTGGGGTACAGTTCCACACACACTGACTCTCACTGGGGTAAAGTCCCACACACGCTGTCTCTCAAAGGGGTACAGTCCAAACACACACTGACTCTCACTGGGGTACAGTTCCATCCACACTGAAACTCACTGGGGTAAAGTTCCACACACACTGACTCTCACTGGGGTACATTTCCAAACACACTGTCACTCACTGGGGTAAAGTTCCACAGATAACAAGCTCTCACTGGGGTACAGTTCCACACAAATGGACTCTCACTGGGGTACAGTTCCTCACTCACTGACTCTCCCTGGGGTACAATTCCAAACACACTGACACTCACTGGGGAACAGTTCCACACTCACTGACTCTCACTGGGGTACAGTCACACACACACTGACTCTCACTGGGGTACAATTCCACACACAATGACTCTCACTGGGGTACAGTCCCACACACACTGTCTCTCAATGGGGTACATTCCCACACACACTGACTCTTACTGGGGTACAGTTCCATCCACACTGACTCTCACTGGGGTACAGTCCCACATACACTGACTCTCACTGGGGTACAATTCCACACACACTGACTCTCACTGGGGTACAGTTCCACACACACTGACCATCACTGGGGTACAGTTCCACGCACACTTTCTCTCACTGGGGTACATTTCCACAGAAAACACACTCTCACTGGGGTACAGTTCCACACAAATGGACTCTCAATGGGGTACAGATCCACACACACTGACTCTCGCTGGGATACAGTTCCACACACACAGACTCTCACTGGGGTACAGTTCCACACACACTGACAATCACTGGGGTACAGCTCCTCACACACAGCCTCTCTTTGGGATACAGTTCATCACACACTGACTCTCGCTGGGATACAGTTCCACACATACTGACAATCAGTGGGGTACATTTCCATTCACACTGACACCCACTGGGGTACAGTTCCACACACACTGACACTCACACTGAGGTACAGTTCCACAGAAAACTCGCTCTCACTTGGGAACAGTTCCACACACACACTATATCTCACTGGGGTATAGTCCCACACACACTGACTCTCGCTGGGGTACAATACCACACACACTGACTCTCACTGGGGTACAGTACCACTCACACTGACTCTCACTGGGGTACAGTTCCACACACACTGACTCTCACTGGGGTACAATTCCACACACACTGACTCTCATTGTGGAACATTCACAAACACACTGACACTCACTTGCGTACAGTCGCACACACAATGACTCTCACTGGGGTACAGTACCACACAAACTGACTCTCACTGGGGTACAGTCCAAACACACACTGACTCTCACTGGGGTACAGTTCCATCCACACTGAATCTCACTGGGGTACATTTCCACACTCACTGACTCTCCCTGGGGTACAATTCAAACAAACTGACTCTCACTGGGGTACAGTTCCACACTCACTGACTCTCACTGCGGTACAGTCACACACACACTGACTCTCACTGGGGTACAATTCCACACACACTGACTCTCACTGGGGTACAGTCCCACACACACTGTCTCTCAAAGGGGTACAGTCCAAACACACACTGACTCTCACTGGGGTACAGTTCCATCCACACTGAAACTCACTGGGGTAAAGTTCCACACACACTGACTCTCACTGGGGTACATTTCCACACACACTGTCACTCACTGGGGTAAAGTTCCACAGATAACAAGCTCTCACGGGGGTACAGTTCCACACAAATGGACTCTCACTGGGGTACAGTTCCTCACTCACTGACAGTCCCTGGGGTACAATTCCAAACACACTGACTCTCACTGGGGAACAGTTCCACACTCACTGACTCTCACTGGGGTACAGTCACACACACACTGACTCTCACTGGGGTACAATTCCACACACAATGAGTCTCACTGGGGAACAGTCCCAAACACACTGTCTCTCAATGGGGTACATTCCCACACACACTGACTCTTACTGGGGTACAGTTCCATCCACACTGACTCTCACTGGGGTACAGTCCCACATACACTGACTCTCACTGGGGTACAATTCCACACACACTGATTCTCACTGGGGTACAGTTCCACACACACTGACCATCACTGGGGTACAGTTCCATGCACACTTTCTCTCACTGGGGTACATTTCCAAAGAAAACACACTCTCACTGTGGTACAGTTCCACACAAATGGACCATCACTGGGGTACAGCTCCAAGCAAACTTTCTCTCACTGGGGTACATTTCCACAGAAAACACACTCTCACTGGGGTACAGTTCCACACAAATGTACCCTCACTGGGGTACAGTTCCACACACACTGACTCTCACTGGGATACAGTTCCACAAACACAGACGCTCACTGGTGTACAGTTCCACACACACTGACAATCACTGGGGTACATTTCCATCCACAGTGACACTCACTGGGGTACAGTTCCACACACACTAACACTCACACTGAGGTACAGTTCCACAGAAAACTCACTCTCACTGGGGAACAGATCCACACACACACTGTATCTCACTGGGGTATAGTCCCACACACACTGACTCTCGCTGAGGTACAATACCGCACACACACACTCTCACTGGGTACAGTACCACTCACACTGACTCTCACTGGGGTACAGTTCACACAAACACTGACTCTCACTGGGATACAATTCCACACACAATGACTCTCATTGTGGAACATTCCAAAACACACTGACCCTCACTTGGGTACAGTCCCACACACAATGACTCTCACTGGGGTACAGTCCCACACACACTGACTCTCACTGGGGTACAGTCCAAACACAAACTGACTCTCACTGGGGTACAGTTCCATCCACACTGGAACTCACTGGGGTAAAGTTCCACACACACTGACTCCCACTGGGGTACATTTCCACACACACTGTCTCTCACTGGGGTACAGTTCCACAGAAAACAAGCTCTCACTGAGGTACAGTTCCACACAAATGGACTCTCACTGAGGTACAGTTCCTCACTCACTGACTCTCCCTTGTGTACAATTCCAAACACACAGACTCTCACTTGGGTACAGTTCCACACTCACTGACTCTCACTTGGGTACAGTTCCACACACACTGACAATCACTGGGGTACAGCTCCTCACACACAGCCTCTCTTTGGGATACAGTTCCTCACACACTGACTCTCGCTGGGATACAGTTCCACACATACTGACAATCAGTGGGGTACATTTCCATTCACACTGACACCCACTGGGGTACAGTTCCACACACACTGACACTCACACTGGGGTACAGTTCCACAGAAAACTCGCTCTCACTTGGGAACAGTTCCACACACACACACTATATCTCACTGGGGTATAGTCCCACACACACGGACTCTCGCAGGGGTACTATTCCACACACACTGACTCTCACTGGGGTACAGTACCACTCACACTGACTCTCACTGGGGTACAGTTCCACATACATTGACTCTCACTGGGGTACAATTCCACACACACTGACTCTCATTTTGGAACATTCCCAAACACACTGACGCTCACTTGGGTGCAGTCGCACACACAATGACTCTCACTGGGGTACAGTACCACACACACTGACTCTCACTGGGGTACAGTCCAAACACACACTGACTCTCACTGGGGTACAGTTCCATCCACACTGAATCTCACTGGGGTACATTTCCACACTCACTGACTCTCCCTGGGGTACAATTCCAAACAAACTGACTCTCACTGGGGTACAGTTCCACACTCACTGACTCTCACTGCGGTACAGTCACACACACACTGACTCTCACTGGGGTACAGTTCCACACACACTGACTCTCACTGGGGTAAAGTCACACACACGCTGTCTCTCAAAGGGGTACAGTCCAAACACACACTGACTCTCACTGGGGTACAGTTCCATCCACACTGAAACTCACTGGGGTAAAGTTCCACAGATAACAAGCTCTCACTGGGGTACAGTTCCACACAAATGGACTCTCACTGGGGTACAGTTCCTCACTCACTGACTCTCCCTGGGGTACAATTCCAAACACACTGACACTCACTGGGGAACAGTTCCACATTCACTGACTCTCACTGGGGTACAGTCACACACACACTGACTCTCACTGGGGTACAATTCCACACACAATGACTCTCACTGGGGTACAGTCCCACACACACTGTCTCTCAATGGGGTACATTCCCACACACACTGACTCTTACTGGGGTACAGTTCCATCCACACTGACTCTCACTGGGGTACAGTCCCACATACACTGACTCTCACTGGGGTACAATTCCACACACACTGACTCTCACTGGGGTACAGTTCCACACACACTGACCATCACTGGGGTACAGTTCCACGCACACTTTCTCTCACTGGGGTACATTTCCACAGAAAACACACTCTCACTGGGGTACAGTTCCACACAAATGGACTCTCAATGGGGTACAGATCCACACACACTGACTCTCGCTGGGATACAGTTCCACACACACAGACTCTCACTGGGGTACATTTCCACACACACTGACAATCACTGGGGTACAGCTCCTCACACACAGCCTCTCTTTGGGATACAGTTCCTCACACACTGACTCTCGCTGGGATACAGTTCCACACATACTGACAATCAGTGGGGTACATTTCCATTCACACTGACACCCACTGGGGTACAGTTCCACACACACTGACACTCACACTGAGGTACAGTTCCACAGAAAACTCGCTCTCACTTGGGAACAGTTCCACACACACACACTATATCTCACTGGGGTATAGTCCCACACACACTGACTCTCGCTGGGGTACAATACCACACACACTGACTCTCACTGGGGTACAGTACCACTCACACTGACTCTCACTGGGGTACAGTTCCACACACACTGACTCTCACTGGGGTACAATTCCACACACACTGACTCTCATTGTGGAACATTCACAAACACACTGACACTCACTTGGGTACAGTCGCACACACAATGACTCTCACTGGGGTACAGTACCACACAAGCTGACTCTCACTGGGGTACAGTCCAAACACACACTGACTCTCACTGGGGTACAGTTCCATCCACACTGAATCTCACTGGGGTACATTTCCACACTCACTGACTCTCCCTGGGGTACAATTCAAACAAACTGACTCTCACTGGGGTACAGTTCCACACTCACTGACTCTCACTGCGGTACAGTCACACACACACTGACTCTCACTGGGGTACAATTCCACACACACTGACTCTCACTGGGGTACAGTCCCACACACACTGTCTCTCAAAGGGGTACAGTCCAAACACACACTGACTCTCACTGGGGTACAGTTCCATCCACACTGAAACTCACTGGGGTAAAGTTCCACACACACTGACTCTCACTGGGGTACATTTCCACACACACTGTCACTCACTGGGGTAAAGTTCCACAGATAACAAGCTCTCACGGGGGTACAGTTCCACACAAATGGACTCTCACTGGGGTACAGTTCCTCACTCACTGACAGTCCCTGGGGTACAATTCCAAACACACTGACTCTCACTGGGGAACAGTTCCACACTCACTGACTCTCACTGGGGTACAGTCACACACACACTGACTCTCACTGGGGTACAATTCCACACACAATGAGTCTCACTGGGGTACAGTCCCAAACACACTGTCTCTCAATGGGGTACATTCCCACACACACTGACTCTTACTGGGGTACAGTTCCATCCACACTGACTCTCACTGGGGTACAGTCCCACATACACTGACTCTCACTGGGGTACAATTCCACACACACTGATTCTCACTGGGGTACAGTTCCACACACACTGAGGTACAGTTCCACGCACACTTTCTCTCACTGGGGTACATTTCCAAAGAAAACACACTCTCACTGTGGTACAGTTCCACACAAATGGACCATCACTGGGGTACAGTTCCAAGCAAACTTTCTCTCACTGGGGTACATTTCCACAGAAAACACACTCTCACTGGGGTACAGTTCCACACAAATGTACCCTCACTGGGGTACAGTTCCACACACACTGACTCTCACTGGGATACAGTTCCACAAACACAGACGCTCACTGGTGTACAGTTCCACACACACTGACAATCACTGGGGTACATTTCCATCCACAGTGACACTCACTGGGGTACAGTTCCACACACACTAACACTCGCTGAGGTACAATACCGCACACACACACTCTCACTGGGTACAGTACCACTCACACTGACTCTCACTGGGGTACAGTTCACACAAACACTGACTCTCACTGGGATACAATTCCACACACAATGACTCTCATTGTGGAACATTCCAAAACACACTGACCCTCACTTGGGTACAGTCCCACACACAATGACTCTCACTGGGGTACAGTCCCACACACACTGACTCTCACTGGGGTACAGTCCAAACACAAACTGACTCTCACTGGGGTACAGTTCCATCCACACTGGAACTCACTGGGGTAAAGTTCCACACACACTGACTCCCACTGGGGTACATTTCCACACACACTGTCTCTCACTGGGGTACAGTTCCACAGAAAACAAGCTCTCACTGAGGTACAGTTCCACACAAATGGACTTTCACTGGGGTACAGTTCCTCACTCACTGACGCTCCCTTGTGCACAATTCCAAACACACAGACTCTCACTTGGGTACAGTTCCACACTCACTGACTCTCACTGGGGTACAGTTCCACACACACTGACAATCACTGGGGTACAGCTCCTCACACACAGCCTCTCTTTGGGATACAGTTCCTCACACACTGACTCTCGCTGGGATACAGTTCCACACATACTGACAATCAGTGGGGTACATTTCCATTCACACTGACACCCACTGGGGTACAGTTCCACACACACTGACACTCACACTGAGGTACAGTTCCACAGAAAACTCGCTCTCACTTGGGAACAGTTCCACACACACACACACTATATCTCACTGGGGTATAGTCCCACACACACGGACTCTCGCAGGGGTACAATTCCACACACACTGACTCTCACTGGGGTACAGTACCACTCACACTGACTCTCACTGGGGTACAGTTCCACATACACTGACTCTCACTGGGGTACAATTCCACACACACTGACTCTCATTTTGGAACATTCCCAAACACACTGACGCTCACTTGGGTGCAGTCGCACACACAATGACTCTCACTGGGGTACAGTACCACACACACTGACTCTCACTGGGGTACAGTCCAGACACACACTGACTCTCACTGGGGTACAGTTCCATCCACACTGAATCTCACTGGGGTACATTTCCACACTCACTGACTCTCCCTGGGGCACAATTCCAAACAAACTGACTCTCACTGGGGTACAGTTCCACACTCACTGACTCTCACTGCGGTACAGTCACACACACACTGACTCTCACTGGGGTACAGTTCCACACACACTGACTCTCACTGGGGTAAAGTCCCACACACGCTGTCTCTCAAAGGGGTACAGTCCAAACACACACTGACTCTCACTGGGGTACAGTTCCATCCACACTGAAACTCACTGGGGTAATTTTCCACACACACTGACTCTCACTGGGGTACATTTCCACACACACTGTCACTCACTGGGGTAAAGTTCCACAGATAACAAGCTCTCACTGGGGTACAGTTCCACACAAATGGACTCTCACTGGGGTACAGTTCCTCACTCACTGACTCTCCCTGGGGTACAATTCCAAAAACACTGACACTCACTGGGGAACAGTTCCACACTCACTGACTCTCACTGGGGTACAGTCACACACACACTGACTCTCACTGGGGTACAATTCCACACACAATGACTCTCACTGGGATACAGTCCCACACACACTGTCTCTCACTGGGGTACAATTCCACACACACTGACTCTCACTGGGGTACAGTTCCACACACACTGACCATCACTGGGGTACAGTTCCACGCACACTTTCTCTCACTGGGGTACATTTCCACAGAAAACACACTCTCACTGGGGTACAGTTCCACACAAATGGACTCTCAATGGGGTACAGATCCACACACACTGACTCTCGCTGGGATACATTTCCACACACACAGACTCTCACTGGGGTACAGTTCCACACACACTGACAATCACTGGGGTACAGCTCCTCACACACAGCCTCTCTTTGGGATACAGTTCCTCACACACTGACTCTCGCTGGGATACAGTTCCACACATACTGACAATCAGTGGGGTACATTTCCATTCACACTGACACCCACTGGGGTACAGTTCCACACACACTGACACTCACACTGAGGTACAGTTCCACAGAAAACTCGCTCTCACTTGGGAACAGTTCCACACACACACTATATCTCACTGGGGTATAGTCCCACACACACTGACTCTCGCTGGGGTACAATACCACACACACTGACTCTCACTGGGGTACAGTACCACTCACACTGACTCTCACTGGGGTACAGTTCCACACACACTGACTCTCATTGTGGAACATTCACAAACACACTGACACTCACTTGGGTACAGTCGCACACACAATGACTCTCACTGGGGTACAGTACCACACAAACTGACTCTCACTGGGGTACAGTCCAAACACACACTGACTCTCACTGGGGTACAGTTCCATCCACACTGAATCTCACTGGGGTACATTTCCACACTCACTGACTCTCCCTGGGGTACAATTCAAAGCAACTGACTCTCACTGGGGTACAGTTCCACACTCACTGACTCTCACTGCGGTACAATTCCACACACACTGACTCTCACTGGGGTACAGTCCCACTCACACTGTCTCTCAAAGGGGTACAGTCCAAACACACACTGACTCTCACTGGGGTACAGTTCCAACCACAATGAAACTCACTGGGGTAAAGTTCCACACACACTGACTCTCACTGGGGTACATTTCCACACACACTGTCACTCACTGGGGTAAAGTTCCACAGATAACATGCTCTCACGGGGGTACAGTTCCACACAAATGGACTCTCACTGGGGTACAGTTCCTCACTCACTGACAGTCCCTGGGGTACAATTCCAAACACACTGACACTCACTGGGGAACAGTTCCACACTCACTGACTCTCACTGGGGTACAGTCACACACACACTGACTCTCACTGGGGTACAATTCCACACACAATGACTCTCACTGGGGTACAGTCCCACACACACTGTCTCTCAATGGGGTACATTCCCACACACACTGACTCTTACTGGGGTACAGTTCCATCCACACTGACTCTCACTGGGGTACAGTCCCACATACACTGACTCTCACTGGGGTACAATTCCACACACACTGACTCTCACTGGGGTACAGTTCCACACACACTGACCATTACTGGGGTACAGTTCCACGCACACTTTCTCTCACTGGGGTACATTTCCACAGAAAACACACTCTCACTGGGGTACAGTTCCACACAAATGGACTCTCAATGGGGTACAGATCCACACACACTGACTCTCGCTGGGATACAGTTCCACACACACAGACTCTCACTGGGGTACAGTTCCACACACACTGACAATCACTGGGGTACAGCTCCTCACACACAGCCTCTCTTTGGGATACAGTTCCTCACACACTGACTCTCGCTGGGATACAGTTCCACACATACTGACAATCAGTGGGGTACATTTCCATTCACACTGACACCCACTGGGGTACAGTTCCACACACACTGACACTCACACTGAGGTACAGTTCCACAGAAAACTCGCTCTCACTTGGGAACAGTTCCACACACACAAAATATCTCACTGGGGTATAGTCCCACACACACTGACTCTCGCTGGGGTACAATACCACACACACTGACTCTCACTGGGGTACAGTACCACTCACACTGACTCTCACTGGGGTACAGTTCCACACACACTGACTCTCATTGTGGAACATTCACAAACACACTGACACTCACTTGGGTACAGTCGCACACACAATGACTCTCACTGGGGTACAGTACCACACAAACTGACTCTCACTGGGGTACAGTCCAAACACACACTGACTCTCACTGGGGTACAGTTCCATCCACACTGAATCTCACTGGGGTACATTTCCACACTCACTGACTCTCCCTGGGGTACAATTCAAACCAACTGACTCTCACTGGGGTACAGTTCCACACTCACTGACTCTCACTGCGGTACAATTCCACACACACTGACTCTCACTGGGGTACAGTCCCACTCACACTGTCTCTCAAAGGGGTACAGTCCAAACACACACTGACTCTCACTGGGGTACAGTTCCAACCACACTGAAACTCACTGGGGTAAAGTTCCACACACACTGACTCTCACTGGGGTACATTTCCACACACACTGTCACTCACTGGGGTAAAGTTCCACAGATAACAAGCTCTCACGGGGGTACAGTTCCACACAAATGGACTCTCACTGGGGTACAGTTCCTCACTCACTGACAGTCCCTGGGGTACAATTCCAAACACACTGACACTCACTGGGGAACAGTTCCACACTCACTGACTCTCACTGGGGTACAGTCACACACACACTGACTCTCACTGGGGTACAATTCCACACACAATGACTCTCACTGGGGTACAGTCCCACACACACTGTCTCTCAATGGGGTACATTCCCACACACACTGACTCTTACTGGGGTACAGTTCCATCCACACTGACTCTCACTGGGGTACAGTCCCACATACACTGACTCTCACTGGGGTACAATTCCACACACACTGACTCTCACTGGGGTACAGTTCCACACACACTGACCATTACTGGGGTACAGTTCCACGCACACTTTCTCTCACTGGGGTACATTTCCACAGAAAACACACTCTCACTGGGGTACAGTTCCACACAAATGGACTCTCAATGGGGTACAGATCCACACACACTGACTCTCGCTGGGATACAGTTCCACACACACAGACTCTCACTGGGGTACAGTTCCACACACACTGACAATCACTGGGGTACAGCTCCTCACACACAGCCTCTCTTTGGGATACAGTTCCTCACACACTGACTCTCGCTGGGATACAGTTCCACACATACTGACAATCAGTGGGGTACATTTCCATTCACACTGACACCCACTGGGGTACAGTTCCACACACACTGACACTCACACTGAGGTACAGTTCCACAGAAAACTCGCTCTCACTTGGGAACAGTTCCACACACACAAAATATCTCACTGGGGTATAGTCCCACACACACTGACTCTCGCTGGGGTACAATACCACACACACTGACTCTCACTGGGGTACAGTACCACTCACACTGACTCTCACTGGGGTACAGTTCCACACACACTGACTCTCATTGTGGAACATTCACAAACACACTGACACTCACTTGGGTACAGTCGCACACACAATGACTCTCACTGGGGTACAGTACCACACAAACTGACTCTCACTGGGGTACAGTCCAAACACACACTGACTCTCACTGGGGTACAGTTCCATCCACACTGAATCTCACTGGGGTACATTTCCACACTCACTGACTCTCCCTGGGGTACA
The DNA here is from genome assembly GCF_017639515.1 of Carcharodon carcharias. Lineage (NCBI taxonomy): Eukaryota > Metazoa > Chordata > Chondrichthyes > Lamniformes > Lamnidae > Carcharodon > Carcharodon carcharias. Next base: position 11,145,196 of record NC_054478.1, on the reverse strand, counting down.
ATTCAAACAAACTGACTCTCACTGGGGTACAGTTCCACACTCACTGACTCTCACTGCGGTACAGTCACACACACACTGACTCTCACTGGGGTACAATTCCACACACACTGACTCTCACTGGGGTACAGTCCCACACACACTGTCTCTCAAAGGGGTACAGTCCAAACACACACTGACTCTCACTGGGGTACAGTTCCAACCACACTGAAACTCACTGGGGTAAAGTTCCACACACACTGACTCTCACTGGGGTACATTTCCACACACACTGTCACTCACTGGGGTAAAGTTCCACAGATAACAAGCTCTCACGGGGGTACAGTTCCACACAAATGGACTCTCACTGGGGTACAGTTCCTCACTCACTGACAGTCCCTGGGGTACAATTCCAAACACACTGACTCTCACTGGGGAACAGTTCCACACTCACTGACTCTCACTGGGGTACAGTCACACACACACTGACTCTCACTGGGGTACAATTCCACACACAATGAGTCTCACTGGGGTACAGTCCCAAACACACTGTCTCTCAATGGGGTACATTCCCACACACACTGACTCTTACTGGGGTACAGTTCCATCCACACTGACTCTCACTGGGATACAGTCCCACATACACTGACTCTCACTGGGGTACAATTCCACACACACTGATTCTCACTGGGGTACAGTTCCACACACACTGACCATCACTGGGGTACAGTTCCATGCACACTTTCTCTCACTGGGGTACATTTCCAAAGAAAACACACTCTCACTGTGGTACAGTTCCACACAAATGGACCATCACTGGGGTACAGTTCCAAGCAAACTTTTTCTCACTGGGGTACATTTCCACAGAAAACACACTCTCACTGGGGTACAGTTCCACACAAATGTACCCTCACTGGGGTACAGTTCCACACACACTGACTCTCACTGGGATCAGTTCCACAAACACAGATGCTCACTGGTGTACAGTTCCACACACACTGACAATCACTGGGGTACATTTCCATCCACAGTGACACTCACTGGGGTACAGTTCCACACACACTAACACTCACACTGAGGTACAGTTCCACAGAAAACTCACTCTCACTGGGGAAAAGATCCACACACACACTGTATCTCACTGGGGTATAGTCCCACACACACTGACTCTCGCTGAGGTACAATACCGCACACACACACTCTCACTGGGTACAGTACCACTCACACTGACTCTCACTGGGGTACAGTTCACACAAACACTGACTCTCACTGGGATACAATTCCACACACAATGACTCTCATTGTGGAACATTCCAAAACACACTGACCCTCACTTGGGTACAGTCCCACACACAATGACTCTCACTGGGGTACAGTCCCACACACACTGACTCTCACTGGGGTACAGTCCAAACACAAACTGACTCTCACTGGGGTACAGTTCCATCCACACTGGAACTCACTGGGGTAAAGTTCCACACACACTGACTCCCACTGGGGTACATTTCCACACACACTGTCTCTCACTGGAGTACAGTTCCACAGAAAACAAGCTCTCACTGAGGTACAGTTCCACACAAATGGACTCTCACTGGGGTACAGTTCCTCACTCACTGACTCTCCCTTGTGTACAATTCCAAACACACAGACTCTCACTTGGGTACAGTTCCACACTCACTGACTCTCACAGGGGTACAGTCCCACACACACTGACTCTCACTGGGGTACAATTCCACACACACTGACTCTCACTGGGGTACAGTCCCACACACACTGTCTCTCAATGGGGTACAGTCCCACACACACTGACTCTCACTGGGGTACAGTTCCACACACACTGACTCTCACTGGGGTACAGTCCCACATACACTGACTCTCACAGGGGTACAGTTCCACACAAACTGACTATCACTGTGGTACAGTTCCACACACGCTTTCTCTCACTGGGGTACATTTCCACAGAAAACACACTCTCACTGGGGTACAGTTCCACACAAATGGACTCTCACTGGGGTACAGTTCCACACACACTGACTGTCACTGGGCTACAGTTCCACACACACAGACGCTCACTGGGGTACTGTTCCACACACACTGACAATCACTGGGGTACAGCTCCACACACACAGCCTCTCTTTGGGATACAGTTCCTCACACACAGAATCTCACTGGGATACAGTTCCACACATACTGACAATCAGTGGGGTACATTTCCATACACAGTGACACTCACTGGGGTGCAGTTCCACACACATTGACACTCACACTGAGCTACAGTTCCACAGAAATCTCGCTCTCACTGGGGTACAGTTCCACACACACTATATCACACTGGGGTATAGTCCCTCACACACTGACTCTCGCTGGGGTACAATTCCACGCACACTGACTATCACTGGGGGACAGTACCACTCACACTGACTCTCACTGGGGTACAGTTCCTCACACATTGACTCTCACTGTGGTACAGTTCCCCACACACTGACTCTCACTGGGGTTCAGTTCCACACACACTGACTCTCACTGGGGTGCAGTGCCACACACACTGAATCTCACTGGGGTACAGTCCCACACACACTTTCTCTCGCTGGGATACAGTTCCACTCACAGAGACTCTAACTGGGGTACAGTTCCACACACACTGACAATCACTGGGGTACAGCTCCACACACACAACCTCTCACTGTGATACAGTTCCACACACACTGACTCTCACTGGGATACAGTTCCACACAGACTGACAATCACTGGGGTACAGTTCCATCGACACTGATACTCACTGGGATAGAGTTCCACACACGCTGACTCTCACACTGGGGTACAGTTCCACAGAAAACTCGCACTCACTGGGACACAGTTCCACACACGCTGACCCTCATACTGGGGTACAGTTCGACTGAAAACTCGCTCTCAATGGGGTACAGTTCCACAAACACTGACCATCACTGGGGTACAGTTCCACACACACTTTCTCTCACTGGGGTACATTTCCACAGAAAACACACTCTCACTGGGGTACAGTTCCACACAAATGGACTCTCACTGGGGTACAGTTCCACACACACTGACTCGCACTGGGATACAGTTCCACACACACAGACTCTCACTGGGGTACAGTTCCACACACACTGACAATCACTGGGGTACAGCTCCTCACACACAGCCTCTCTTTGGGATACAGTTCCTCACACACTGACTCTCACTGGGATACAGTTCCACACATACTGATAATCAGTGGGGTACATTTCCATTCACACTGACACCCACTGGGGTACAGTTCCACACACACTGACACTCACACTGAGGTACAGTTCCACAGAAAACTCGCTCTCACTGGGGAACAGTTCCACACACACACTATATCTCACTGGGGTATAGTCCCACACACACTGACTCTCGCTGGGGTACAATTCCACACAAACTGACTATCACTGGGGTACAGTACCACTCACACTGACTCTCACTGGGGTACAGTTCCAAACACACTGACTCTCACTGGGGTACAATTCCACACACACTGACTCTCATTGTGGAACATTCCCAAACACACTGACCCTCACTTGGGTACAGTCGCACGCACAATGACTCTCACTGGGGTACAGTAACACACACACTGACTCTCACTGGGGTACAGTCCAAACAGACACTGACTCTCACTGGGGTACAGTTCCATCCACATTGAATCTCACTGGGGTACATTTCCACACTCACTGACTCTCACTGGGGTACAGTCACACACACACTGAATCTCACTGGGGTACAATTCCACACACACTGACTCTCACTGGGGTACAGTCCCACACACACTGACTCTCACTGGGCTACAGTCCAAACACACACTGACTCTCACTGGGATACAGTTCCATCCACACTGAAACTCACTGGGGTAAAGTTCCACACACACTGACTCTCACTGGGGTACAATTCCACACACACTGTCTCTCACTGGGGTAAAGTTCCACAGATAACAAGCTCTCACGGGGGTACAGTTCCACACAAATGGACTCTCACTGGGGTACAGTTCCTCACTCACTGACACTCCCTGGGGTACAATTCCAAACACACTGACTCTCACTGGGGTACAGTGCCACACTCAATGACTCTCACTGGGGTACAGTCACAAACACACTGACTCTCACTGGGGTACAATTCCACACACACTGACTCTCACTGGGGTACAGTTCCACACAAACTGACCATCACTGGGGTACTGTTCCACGCACACTTTCTCTCACTGGGGTATATTTCCACAAAAAACACACTCTCACTGGGGTACAGTTCCACTCAAATGGACTCTCACTGGGGTACAGTTCCACACACACTGACTCTCACTGGGATACAGTTCCACACACACAGACGCTCACTGGGGTACAGTTCCACACACACTGACAATCACTGGGGTACAGCTCCACACACACAGCCTCTCTTTGGGATACAGATCCTCACAAACTGAATCGCACTGGGATACAGTTGCACACATACTGACAAAGAGTGGGGTACATTTCCATCCACAGTGACACTCACTGGGGTACAGTTCCACACACACTGAAACTCACACTGAGGTACAGTTCCAGAGAAAACTCGCTCTCACTGGGGAACAGATCCACACACTCATTGTATCGCACTGGGGTACAGTCCCACACACAGTGACTGTCGCTGAGGTACAATACCACACACACTGACTCTCGCTGGGTACAGTACCACTCACACTGACTCTCACTGGGGTACAGTTCACACACACACTGATTCTCACTGGGGTACAATTCCACACACAATGACTCTCATTGTGGAACATTCCCAAACACACTGACCCTCACTTGGGTACAGTCCCACACACAATTACTCTCATTGGGTTACAGTCCCACACACACTGACTCTCACTGGGGTACAGTCCAAACACAAACTGACTCTCACTGGGGTACAGTTCCATCCACACTGGAACTCACTGGGGTAAAGTTCCACACACACTGACTCCCTCTGGGGTACATTTCCACACACACTGTCTCTCACTGGGGTACAGTTCCACACACACTATATCACACTGGGGTATAGTCCATCACACACTGACTCTCGCTGGGATACAGTTCCACACATACTGACTCTCACTGAGATACAGTTCCACTCACAGAGACTCTAACTGGGGTACAGTTCCACACACACTGACAATCACTGGGGTACAGCTCCACACACACAACCTCTCACTGTGATACAGTTCCACACACACTGACTCTCACTGGGATACAGTTCCACACAGACTGACAATCACTGGGGTACAGTTCCATCGACACTGATGCTCACTGGGATAGAGTTCCACACACGCTGACTCTCACACTGGGATACAGTTCCACAGAAAACTCGCACTCACTGGGATACAGTTCCACACACGCTGACCCTCATACTGGGGTACAGTTCGACTGAAAACTCGCTCTCACTGGGGTACAGTTCCACAAACACTGACCATCACTGGGGTACAGTTCCACACACACTTTCTCTCACTGTGGTACATTTCCACAGAAAACACACTCTCACTGGGGTACAGTTCCACACAAATGGACTCTCACTGGGGTACAGTTCCACACACACTGACTCGCACTGGGATACAGTTCCACACACACAGACTCTCACTGGGGTACAGTTCCACACACACTGACAATCACTGGGGTACAGCTCCTCACACACAGCCTCTCTTTGGGATACAGTTCCTCACACACTGACTCTCACTGGGATACAGTTCCACACATACTGACAATCAGTGGGGTACATTTCCATTCACACTGACACCCACTGGGGTACAGTTCCACACACACTGACACTCACACTGAGGTACAGTTCCACAGAAAACTCGCTCTCACTGGGGAACAGTTCCACACACACACTATATCTCACTGGGGTATAGTCCCACACACACTGACTCTCGCTGGGGTACAATTCCACACAAACTGACTATCACTGGGGTACAGTACCACTCACACTGACTCTCACTGGGGTACAGTTCCAAACACACTGACTCTCACTGGGGTACAATTCCACACACACTGACTCTCATTGTGGAACATTCCCAAACACACTGACCCTCACTTGGGTACAGTCGCACGCACAATGACTCTCACTGGGGTACAGTAACACACACACTGACTCTCACTGGGGTACAGTTCCATCCACACTGAATCTCACTGGGGTACATTTCCACACTCACTGACTCTCACTGGGGTACAGTCACACACACACTGAATCTCACTGGGGTACAATTCCACACACACTGACTCTCACTGGGGTACAGTCCCACACACACTGACTCTCACTGGGCTACAGTCCAAACACACACTGACTCTCACTGGGATACAGTTCCATCCACACTGAAACTCACTGGGGTAAAGTTCCACACACACTGACTCTCACTGGGGTACAATTCCACACACACTGTCTCTCACTGGGGTAAAGTTCCACAGATAACAAGCTCTCACGGGGGTACAGTTCCACACAAATGGACTCTCACTGGGGTACAGTTCCTCACTCACTGACACTCCCTGGGGTACAATTCCAAACACACTGACTCTCACTGGGGTACAGTACCACACTCAATGACTCTCACTGAGGTACAGTCACAAACACACTGACTCTCACTGGGGTACAATTCCACACACACTGACTCTCACTGGGGTACATTTCCACACAAACTGACCATCACTGGGGTACAGTTCCACGCACACTTTCTCTCACTGGGGTATATTTCCACAAAAAACACACTCTCACTGGGGTACAGTTCCACTCAAATGGACTCTCACTGGGGTACAGTTCCACACACACTGACTCTCACTGGGATACAGTTCCACACACACAGACGCTCACTGGGGTACAGTTCCACACACACTGACAATCACTGGGGTACAGCTCCACACACACAGCCTCTCTTTGGGATACAGATCCTCACAAACTGAATCGCACTGAGATACAGTTGCACACATACTGACAAAGAGTGGGGTACATTTCCATCCACAGTGACACTCACTGGGGTACAGTTCCACACACACTGAAACTCACACTGAGGTACAGTTCCAGAGAAAACTCGCTCTCACTGGGGAACAGATCCACACACTCACTGTATCGCACTGGGGTACAGTCCCACACACAGTGACTCTCGCTGAGGTACAATACCACACACACTGACTCTCGCTGGGTACAGTACCACGCACACTGACTCTCACTGGGGTACAATTCCACACACAATGACTCTCATTGTGGAACATTCCCAAACACACTGACCCTCACTTGGGTACAGTCCCACACACAATTACTCTCATTGGGTTACAGTCCCACACACACTGACTCTCACTGGGGTACAGTCCAAACACAAACTGACTCTCACTGGGGTACAGTTCCATCCACACTGGAACTCACTGGGGTAAAGTTCCACACACACTGACTCCCTCTGGGGTACATTTCCACACACACTGTCTCTCACTGGGGTACAGTTCCTCACTCACTGACTCTCCCTGGTGTACAATTCCAAACACAGACTCTCACTTGGGTACAGTTCCACACTCACTGACTCTCACTGGGGTACATTCCCACACACACTGACTCTCACTGGGGTACAATTCCACACACACTGACTCTCACTGGGGTACAGTCCCACACACACTGTCTCTCAATGGGGTACAGTCCGAAATACACTGACTCTCACTGGGGTATAATTCCACACACACTGATTCTCACAGGAGTACAGTTCCACACACACTTTCTCTCAATGGGCTGCATTTCCACAGAAAACACACTCTCACTGGGGTGCAGTTCCACACAAATGGACTCTCACTGGGGTACAGTTCCACAAACACTGACTCTCACTGGGCTACACTTCCACACACACAGACACTCACTGGGGTACAGTTCCACACACACTGACAATCACTGGGGTACAGCTCCACACACACAGCCTCTCTTTGGGATACAGTTCTTCACACACTGAATCTCACTGGGATACAGTTCCACACATACTGACAATCAGTGGGGTACATATCCATCCACAGTGACACTCACTGGCGTACAGATCCACACACACTGACACTCACACTGAGGTACAGATCCACCGAAACTCGCTCTCACTGGGGAACAGTTCCACACACACTATATCTCACTGGGGTATAGTCCCTCACACACTGACTCTCGCTGGGGTACAATTCCAAACACACTGACTCTCACTGGGGTACAGTACCACTCACACTGACTCTCACTGGGGCACAGTTCCAAACACACTGACTCTCACTGTGGTACAGTTCCCCACACACTGACTCTCACTAGGGTACAGTGCCACACACACTTTCTCTCGCTGGGATACAGTTCCACACAAACCGACTCTCACTGAGATACAGTTCCACTCACAGAGACTCTAACTGGGGTACAGTTCCACACACACTGACAATCACTGGGGTACAGCTCCACACACACAACCTCTCACTGGGATACAGTTCCACAAACACTGACTCTCACTGGGGTACAGTTCCACACACACTGACAATCACTGGGGTACAGCTCCTCACACACAGCCTCTCTTTGGGATACAGTTCCTCACACACTGAGTCTCACTGGGATACAGTTCCAACCATACTGACAATCAGTGGGGTACATTTCCATTCACACTGACACTCACTGGGGTACAGTTCCACACACACTGACACTCACACTGAGCTACAGTTCCACAGAAAACTCGCTTTCACTGGGGAACAGTTCCACACACACACTGTATCTCACTGGGGTATAGTCCCACAAACACTGACTCTCGCTGGGGTACAGTACCACTCACACTGACTCTCACTGTGGTACAGTTCCACACACACTGACTCTCACTGGGGTACAATTCCACACACACTGACTCTAATTGTGGAACATTCCCAAACACACTGACCCTCACGTGGGTAAAGTCCCACACACAATGACTCTCACTGGGGTACAGTACCACATACACTGACTCTCACTGGGGTACAGTCCAAACACACACTGACTCTCAATGGGGTACAGTTACATCCACACTGAAACTCACTGGGGTAAAGTTCCACACACACTGAATCTCACTGGGGTACATATCCACACACACTGTCACTCACTGGGGTACAGTTCCACGGAAAACAAGCTCTCACTGGGGTACAGTTCCTCACTCACTGACTCTCCCTGGAGTACACTTCCAAACACACTGACTCTCACTGGGGTACACTTCCACACTCACTGACACTCACTGGGGTACAGTCACACACACACTGACACTCACTGGGGTACAATTCCACACCCACTGACTCTGACTGGGGTACATCCCCACACACACTGTCTCTCACTGGGGTACAGTCCAAACACACACTGACTCTCACTGGGGTACAGTTCCATCCAAACTGAAACTCACTGGGGTAAAGTTCCACACACACTGACTCTCACTGGGGTACATTTCCAAACACACTGTCTCTCACTGGGGTACAGTTCCACAGAAAACAAGCTCTCACTGGGGTACAGTTCCACACAAATGGACTCTCTCTGGGGTACAGTTCCTCACTCACTGACTCTCTCTGGGGTACAATTCCAAACACACTGACTCTCACTGGGGTACAGTTCCTCACTCACTGATTCTCCCTGGGGTACAATTCCAAACACACTGACTCTCACTGGGGTACAATTCCACACACACTGACTCTCACTGGGGTACAGTCCCACACACACTGTCTCTCAATGGGGTACAGTCCCACACACACTGACTCTCACTGGGATACAGTTCCACACACACAGACGCTCACTGGGGTACTGTTCCACACACACTGACAATCACTGGGGTACAGCTCCACACACACAGCCTCTCTTTGGGACACATTTCCTCACACACTGAATCTCACTGGGACAGTTCCACAGAAAACTCGCTCTCACTGGGGAACAGTTCCACACACACACTGTATCTCACTGGGATAAAATTCCACACACAATGACTCTCACTGGGGTACAGTCCCACATACACTGACTCTCACTGGGGTACAATTCCACACACAGTGACTCTCACTGGGGTACAGTTCCACACACACTGACCATCACTGGGGTACCGTTCCACACACACTTTCTCTCACTGGGTTTCATTTCCACAGAAAACACATTCTCATTGTTGTACAGTTCCACACAAATGGACTCTCACTGGGGTACAGTTCCACACACACTGAATCTCACTGGGATACAGTTCCACGCACACAGACGCTCACTGGGGTACAGTTCCACACACACTGACAATCACTGGGGTACAGCTCCACACACAGCCTCTCTTTGGGATACAGTTCCTCACACACTGAATCTCACTGGGATACAGTTCCACACATACTGACAATCAGTGGGGTACATTTCCATCCACAGTGACACTCACTGGGGTACAGTTCCACACACACTGACACTCACACTGAGGTACTGTTCCACAGAGAACTCGCTCTCACTGGGGAACACTTCCACACACACACTGTATCTCACTGGGTTAAGGTCCCACACACACTGACTCTCGCTGGGGTACAATACCACACACACTGACTCTCACTGGGGTACAGTACCACTCACACTGACTCTCACTGGGTTACAGTTCCACACACACTGACTCTCACTGGGATACAATTCCAAACACAATGACTCTCATTGTGGAACATTCCCAAACACACTGACCCTCACTTGGGTACAGTCCCACACACAATGACTCTCACAGGGGTACAGTCCCACACACACTGACTCTTACTAGGGTAGAGTCCAAACACAAACTGACTCTCACTGGGGTACAGTTCCATCCACACTGGAACTCACTGGGGTAATTTTCCACACACACTGATTCTCACTGGGGTACATTCCCACACACACTGTCTCTCACTGGGGTAAAGTTCCACAGAAAACAAGCTCTCACTGAGGTACAGTTCCACACAAATGGACTCTCAATGGGGGACAGTTCCTCACTCACTGACTCTCCCTGGTGTACAATTCCAAACACACAGATTCTCACTGGTGTACAGTTCCACACTCACTGACTCTCACTGGGGTACAATCCCACACACACTGACTCTCACTGGGGTACAATTCCACACACACTGACTCTCACTGGGGTACAGTGCCACACACACTGTCTCTCAATGGGGTACAGTCCCACACACAATGACTCTCACTGGGGTACAGTTCCACACACACTGACTCTCACTGGGGTACAGTCCCACATACACTGACACTCACTGGGGTACAATTCCACACACAATGATTCTTACAGGGGTACAGTTCCACACACACTGACCATCACTGGGGTACAGCTCCTAACACACAGCCTCTCTTTGGGATACAGTTCCTCACACTCTGAATCTCACTGGGATACAGTTCCACACATACTGACAATCAGTGGGGTACATTTCCATCCACAGTGACACTCACTGGGGTACAGTTCCACACACACTGACACTCACACTGAGGTACAGTTCCACAGAAAACTCGATCTCACTGGGGAACACTTCCACACACACTATATCTCACTGGGGTATAGTCCCTCACACACTGACTCTCGCTGGGGTACAATTCCACGCACACTGACTCTCACTGGGGTATATTACCACTCACACTGACTCTCACTGGGGTACAGTTCCACACACACTGACTCTCACTGTGGTACAGTTCCCCACACACTGACTCTCACTGGGGTACAGTTCCACACACACTGACTCTCACTGGGGTACAGTGCCACACACACTGAATCTCACTGGGGTACAGCCCACACACACTTTCTCTTGCTGGGATACAGTTCCACACAAACTGACTCTCACTGTGATACAGTTCCACTCACAGAGACTCTAACTGGGGTACAGTTCCACACACACTGACTCTCACTGGGGTACAGTTCCACACAGACTGACATTCACTGGGGTACAGTTCCATCGACACTGATACTCACTGGGATAGAGTTCCACACATGCTGACTCTCACACTGGGGTACAGTTCCACAGAAAACTCGCACTCACTGGGATACAGTTCCACACACGCTGACCCTCATACTGGGGTACAGTTCGACAGAAAACTCGCTCTCACTGGGGTACAGTTCCACAAACACTGACCATCACTGGGGTACAGTTCCACACACTCTTGCTCTCACTGGGGTACATTTCCACAGAAAACACACTCTCACTGCGGTACAGTTCCACACAAATGGACTCTCACTGGGGTACAGTTCCACACACACTGACTCTCACTGGGATACAGTTCCACACACACAGACTCTCACTGGGGTACAGTTCCACACACACTGACAATCACTGGGGTACAGCTCCTCACACACAGCCTCTCTTTGGGATACAGTTCCTCACACACTGACTCTCACTGGGATACAGTTCCACACGTACTGACAATCAGAGGGGTAAATTTCCATTCACACTGCCAACCACTGGGGTACAGTTCCACACACACTGACACTCAAACTGAGGTACAGTTCCACAGAAAACTCGCTCTCACTGGGAACAGTTCCACACACACATTGTAACTCACTGGGGTGCAGTTCCATACACACTGACTCTCACTGGGGTACAATTCCACACACACTGACTCTCATTGTGGAACATTCCCAAACACACTGACCCTCACTTGGGTACAGTCCCACACACAATGACTCTCACTGGGGTACAGTACCACACAAACTGACTCTCACTGGGGTACAGTCCAAACACACACTGACTCTCACTGGGGTACATTTCCATCCACACTGAAATTCACTGGGGTAAAGTTCCACATGCACTGAATCTCACAGGGGTACAATTCCACACACACTGTCTCTCACTGGGGTACAGTTGCACAGAAAACAAGCTCTCACTGGGGTACAGTTCCACACAAATGGACTCTCACTGGGGTACAGTTCCTCACTCACTTACTCTCAATGGGGTACAATTCCAAACACACTGACTCTCACTGGGGTACTGTTCCACACTCACTGACTCTCACTGGGGTACAGTCACACACACACTGACTCTCACTGGGGTACAATTCCACACACAATGACTCTCACTGGGGTACAGGCCCACACACACTGTCTCTCAATGGGGTACATTCCCACACACATTGACTCTTACTGGGGTACAGTTCCACACACACTGACTCTCACTGGGGTACAGTCCCACATACACTGAGATAAAAACAAAAAAACTGCGGATGCTGGAAGTCCAAAACAAAAACAGAATTACCTGGAAAAACTCAGCAGGTCTGGCAGCATCGGCGGAGAAGAAAAGAGTTGACGTTTCGAGTCCTCATGACCCTTCGACAGAACTTGAGTTCGAGTCCAGGAAAGAGCTGAAATATAAGCTGGTTTAAGGTGTGTGTGTGGGGGGCGGAGAGATAGAGAGACAGAGAGGTGGAGGGGGTTGGTGCGGTTGTAGGGACAAACAAGCAGTGATAGAAGCAGATCATCAAAAGATGTCAACCACAATAGTACAATAGAACACATAGGTGTTAAAGTTAAAGTTGGTGATATTATCTAAACGAATGTGCTAATTAAGAATGGATGGTAGGGCACTCAAGGTATAGCTCTAGTGGGTTTTTTTTTTTATTTTTTTTTTATTTTATTTTTTTTTATTATTTTTTTTTTTCACATACACTGACTCTCACTGGGGTACAATTCCACACACACTGACAATCACTGGGGTCCAGCTCCACGCACACAGCCTCTCTTTGGGATACAGTTCCTCACAAACTGAATCTCTCTGGGATACAGTTCCACACATACTGACAATCAGTGGGTACATTTGCATCCACAGTGACACTCACTGGGGTACAGTTCCACACACACTGACACTCACACTGAGGTACAGTTCCACAGAAAACTCGCTCTCACTGGGGAACATTTCCACAGACACACTGTATCTCACTGGGGTATAGTCCCACACACACGGACTCTCGCAGGGGTACAATACCACACACACTGACTCTCACTGGGGTACAGTACCACTCACACTGACTCTCACTGGGGTACAGTTCCACACACACTGAATCTCACTGGGATACAATTCCACACACAATGACTATCATTGTGGAACATTCCCAAACACACTGACTCTCACTTGGGTACAGTCCCACACACAATGACTCTCACTGGGTACAGTCCCACACAAACTGACTCTCACTGGGGTACAGTCCAAACACAAACTGACTCTCACTGGGGTACAGTTCCATCCAAACTGGAACTCACTGGGGTAAAGTTCCACACACACCCACTCCCACTGGGGTACATTTCCACACACACTGTCTCTCACTGGGGTACAGTTCCACACATACTGACAATCAGTGGGGTACATTTCCATTCACACTGACACTCACTGGGGTACAGATCCACACACACTGACACTCACACTGAGGTACAGTTCCACAGAAAACTCGCTCTCACTGGGGAACATTCCCAAACACACTGACCCTCAGTTGGGTACAGTCTCACACACAATGACTCTCACTGGGGTACAGTACCACACACACTGACTCTCACTGGGGTACAGTCCAAACACACACTGACTCTCACTGGGGTACAGTTCCATCCACACTGAAACTCACTGGGGTAAAGTTCCAGACACACTTACTCTCACTGGGGAACATTTCCATACACACTGTCTCTCACTGGGGTACAGGTCCACAGAAAACAAGCTCTCACTGGTGTACAGTTCCACACAAATGGACTCTCACTGGGGTACAGTTCCTCAATCACTGACTCTCCCTGGGGTACAATTCCGAACATACTGACTCTCACTGGGGTACAGTTCCACACTCAGTGACTCTCACTGGGGTACAGTCACACACACACTGACTCTCACTGGGGTACAATTCCACACACACTGACTCTCACTGGGGTACAGTACCACACACACACTGTCTCTCACAGGGGTACAGTCCCACACACACTGACTCTTACTAGGGTAGAGTCCAAACACAAACTGACTCTCACTGGGGTACAGTTCCATCCACACTGGAACTCACTGGGGTAATTTTCCACACACACTGATTCTCACTGGGGTACATTCCCACAAACACTGTCTCTCACTGGGGTACAGTTCCACAGAAAACAAGCTCTCACTGAGGTACAGTTCCACACAAATGGACTCTCAATGGGGGACAGTTCCTCACTCACTGACTCTCCCTGGTGTACAATTCCAAACACACAGATTCTCACTGGTGTACAGTTCCACACTCACTGACTCTCACTGGGGTACAATCCCACACACACTGACTCTCACTGGGGTACAATTCCACACACACTGACTCTCACTGGGGTACAGTGCCACACACACTGTCTCTCAATGGGGTACAGTCCCACACACAATGACTCTCACTGGGGTACAGTTCCACACACACTGACTCTCACTGGGGTACAGTCCCACATACACTGACACTCACTGGGGTACAATTCCACACACAATGATTCTTACAGGGGTACAGTTCCACACACACTGACCATCACTGGGGTACAGCTCCTAACACACAGCCTCTCTTTGGGATACAGTTCCTCACACTCTGAATCTCACTGGGATACAGTTCCACACATACTGACAATCAGTGGGGTACATTTCCATCCACAGTGACACTCACTGGGGTACAGTTCCACACACACTGACACTCACACTGAGGTACAGTTCCACAGAAAACTCGATCTCACTGGGGAACACTTCCACACACACTATATCTCACTGGGGTATAGTCCCTCACACACTGACTCTCGCTGGGGTACAATTCCACGCACACTGACTCTCACTGGGGTATATTACCACTCACACTGACTCTCACTGGGGTACAGTTCCACACACACTGACTCTCACTGTGGTACAGTTCCCCACACACTGACTCTCACTGGGGTACAGTTCCACACACACTGACTCTCACTGGGGTACAGTGCCACACACACTGAATCTCACTGGGGTACAGCCCACACACACTTTCTCTTGCTGGGATACAGTTCCACACAAACTGACTCTCACTGTGATACAGTTCCACTCACAGAGACTCTAACTGGGGTACAGTTCCACACACACTGACTCTCACTGGGGTACAGTTCCACACAGACTGACATTCACTGGGGTACAGTTCCATCGACACTGATACTCACTGGGATAGAGTTCCACACATGCTGACTCTCACACTGGGGTACAGTTCCACAGAAAACTCGCACTCACTGGGATACAGTTCCACACACGCTGACCCTCATACTGGGGTACAGTTCGACAGAAAACTCGCTCTCACTGGGGTACAGTTCCACAAACACTGACCATCACTGGGGTACAGTTCCACACACTCTTGCTCTCACTGGGGTACATTTCCACAGAAAACACACTCTCACTGCGGTACAGTTCCACACAAATGGACTCTCACTGGGGTACAGTTCCACACACACTGACTCTCACTGGGATACAGTTCCACACACACAGACTCTCACTGGGGTACAGTTCCACACACACTGACAATCACTGGGGTACAGCTCCTCACACACAGCCTCTCTTTGGGATACAGTTCCTCACACACTGACTCTCACTGGGATACAGTTCCACACGTACTGACAATCAGAGGGGTAAATTTCCATTCACACTGCCAACCACTGGGGTACAGTTCCACACACACTGACACTCAAACTGAGGTACAGTTCCACAGAAAACTCGCTCTCACTGGGAACAGTTCCACACACACATTGTAACTCACTGGGGTGCAGTTCCATACACACTGACTCTCACTGGGGTACAATTCCACACACACTGACTCTCATTGTGGAACATTCCCAAACACACTGACCCTCACTTGGGTACAGTCCCACACACAATGACTCTCACTGGGGTACAGTACCACACAAACTGACTCTCACTGGGGTACAGTCCAAACACACACTGACTCTCACTGGGGTACATTTCCATCCACACTGAAATTCACTGGGGTAAAGTTCCACATGCACTGAATCTCACAGGGGTACAATTCCACACACACTGTCTCTCACTGGGGTACAGTTGCACAGAAAACAAGCTCTCACTGGGGTACAGTTCCACACAAATGGACTCTCACTGGGGTACAGTTCCTCACTCACTTACTCTCAATGGGGTACAATTCCAAACACACTGACTCTCACTGGGGTACTGTTCCACACTCACTGACTCTCACTGGGGTACAGTCACACACACACTGACTCTCACTGGGGTACAATTCCACACACAATGACTCTCACTGGGGTACAGGCCCACACACACTGTCTCTCAATGGGGTACATTCCCACACACATTGACTCTTACTGGGGTACAGTTCCACACACACTGACTCTCACTGGGGTACAGTCCCACATACACTGAGATAAAAACAAAAAAACTGCGGATGCTGGAAGTCCAAAACAAAAACAGAATTACCTGGAAAAACTCAGCAGGTCTGGCAGCATCGGCGGAGAAGAAAAGAGTTGACGTTTCGAGTCCTCATGACCCTTCGACAGAACTTGAGTTCGAGTCCAGGAAAGAGCTGAAATATAAGCTGGTTTAAGGTGTGTGTGTGGGGGGCGGAGAGATAGAGAGACAGAGAGGTGGAGGGGGTTGGTGCGGTTGTAGGGACAAACAAGCAGTGATAGAAGCAGATCATCAAAAGATGTCAACCACAATAGTACAATAGAACACATAGGTGTTAAAGTTAAAGTTGGTGATATTATCTAAACGAATGTGCTAATTAAGAATGGATGGTAGGGCACTCAAGGTATAGCTCTAGTGGGTTTTTTTTTATTTTTTTTTTATTTTATTTTTTTTTATTATTTTTTTTTTTCACATACACTGACTCTCACTGGGGTACAATTCCACACACACTGACAATCACTGGGGTCCAGCTCCACGCACACAGCCTCTCTTTGGGATACAGTTCCTCACAAACTGAATCTCTCTGGGATACAGTTCCACACATACTGACAATCAGTGGGTACATTTGCATCCACAGTGACACTCACTGGGGTACAGTTCCACACACACTGACACTCACACTGAGGTACAGTTCCACAGAAAACTCGCTCTCACTGGGGAACATTTCCACAGACACACTGTATCTCACTGGGGTATAGTCCCACACACACGGACTCTCGCAGGGGTACAATACCACACACACTGACTCTCACTGGGGTACAGTACCACTCACACTGACTCTCACTGGGGTACAGTTCCACACACACTGAATCTCACTGGGATACAATTCCACACACAATGACTATCATTGTGGAACATTCCCAAACACACTGACTCTCACTTGGGTACAGTCCCACACACAATGACTCTCACTGGGTACAGTCCCACACAAACTGACTCTCACTGGGGTACAGTCCAAACACAAACTGACTCTCACTGGGGTACAGTTCCATCCAAACTGGAACTCACTGGGGTAAAGTTCCACACACACCCACTCCCACTGGGGTACATTTCCACACACACTGTCTCTCACTGGGGTACAGTTCCACACATACTGACAATCAGTGGGGTACATTTCCATTCACACTGACACTCACTGGGGTACAGATCCACACACACTGACACTCACACTGAGGTACAGTTCCACAGAAAACTCGCTCTCACTGGGGAACATTCCCAAACACACTGACCCTCAGTTGGGTACAGTCTCACACACAATGACTCTCACTGGGGTACAGTACCACACACACTGACTCTCACTGGGGTACAGTCCAAACACACACTGACTCTCACTGGGGTACAGTTCCATCCACACTGAAACTCACTGGGGTAAAGTTCCAGACACACTTACTCTCACTGGGGAACATTTCCATACACACTGTCTCTCACTGGGGTACAGGTCCACAGAAAACAAGCTCTCACTGGTGTACAGTTCCACACAAATGGACTCTCACTGGGGTACAGTTCCTCAATCACTGACTCTCCCTGGGGTACAATTCCGAACATACTGACTCTCACTGGGGTACAGTTCCACACTCAGTGACTCTCACTGGGGTACAGTCACACACACACTGACTCTCACTGGGGTACAATTCCACACACACTGACTCTCACTGGGGTACAGTACCACACACACACTGTCTCTCAATGGGGTACAGTCCCACACACACTGACTCTCACTGGGGTACAGTTCCAAACACAAACTGACTCTCACTGGGGTACAGTTCCATCCACACTGGAACTCACTGGGGTAATTTTCCACACACACTGATTCTCACTGGGGTACATTCCCACACACACTGTCTCTCACTGGGGTACAGTTCCACAGAAAACAAGCTCTCACTGAGGTACAGTTCCACACAAATGGACTCTCAATGGGGGACAGTTCCTCACTCACTGACTCTCCCTGGTGTACAATTCCAAACACACAGATTCTCACTGGTGTACAGTTCCACACTCACTGACTCTCACTGGTGTACAATCCCACACACACTGACTCTCACTGGGGTACAATTCCACACACACTGACTCTCACTGGGGTACAGTGCCACACACACTGTCTCTCAATGGGGTACAGTCCCACACACAATGACTCTCACTGGGGTACAGTTCCACACACACTGACTCTCACTGGGGTACAGTCCCACATACACTGACACTCACTGGGGTACAATTCCACACACAATGATTCTTACAGGGGTACAGTTCCACACACACTGACCATCACTGGGGTACAGCTCCTAACACACAGCCTCTCTTTGGGATACAGTTCCTCACACTCTGAATCTCACTGGGATACAGTTCCACACATACTGACAATCAGTGGGGTACATTTCCATCCACAGTGACACTCACTGGGGTACAGTTCCACACACACTGACACTCACACTGAGGTACAGTTCCACAGAAAACTCGATCTCACTGGGGAACACTTCCACACACACTATATCTCACTGGGGTATAGTCCCTCACACACTGACTCTCGCTGGGGTACAATTCCACGCACACTGACTCTCACTGGGGTATATTACCACTCACACTGACTCTCACTGGGGTACAGTTCCACACACACTGACTCTCACTGTGGTACAGTTCCCCACACACTGACTCTCACTGGGGTACAGTTCCACACACACTGACTCTCACTGGGGTACAGTGCCACACACACTGAATCTCACTGGGGTACAGCCCACACACACTTTCTCTTGCTGGGATACAGTTCCACACAAACTGACTCTCACTGTGATACAGTTCCACTCACAGAGACTCTAACTGGGGTACAGTTCCACACACACTGACTCTCACTGGGGTACAGTTCCACACAGACTGACATTCACTGGGGTACAGTTCCATCGACACTGATACTCACTGGGATAGAGTTCCACACATGCTGACTCTCACACTGGGGTACAGTTCCACAGAAAACTCGCACTCACTGGGATACAGTTCCACACACGCTGACCCTCATACTGGGGTACAGTTCGACAGAAAACTCACTCTCACTGGGGTACAGTTCCACAAACACTG
The DNA here is from genome assembly GCF_017639515.1 of Carcharodon carcharias. NCBI lineage: Eukaryota > Metazoa > Chordata > Chondrichthyes > Lamniformes > Lamnidae > Carcharodon > Carcharodon carcharias. Next base: position 11,124,782 of record NC_054478.1, on the reverse strand, counting down.
ACCATCACTGGGGTACAGTTCCACACACTCTTGCTCTCACTGGGGTACATTTCCACAGAAAACACACTCTCACTGCGGTACAGTTCCACACAAATGGACTCTCACTGGGGTACAGTTCCACACACACTGACTCTCACTGGGATACAGTTCCACACACACAGACTCTCACTGGGGTACAGTTCCACACACACTGACAATCACTGGGGTACAGCTCCTCACACACAGCCTCTCTTTGGGATACAGTTCCTCACACACTGACTCTCACTGGGATACAGTTCCACACGTACTGACAATCAGAGGGGTAAATTTCCATTCACACTGCCAACCACTGGGGTACAGTTCCACACACACTGACACTCAAACTGAGGTACAGTTCCACAGAAAACTCGCTCTCACTGGGAACAGTTCCACACACACATTGTAACTCACTGGGGTGCAGTTCCATACACACTGACTCTCACTGGGGTACAATTCCACACACACTGACTCTCATTGTGGAACATTCCCAAACACACTGACCCTCACTTGGGTACAGTCCCACACACAATGACTCTCACTGGGGTACAGTACCACACAAACTGACTCTCACTGGGGTACAGTCCAAACACACACTGACTCTCACTGGGGTACATTTCCATCCACACTGAAATTCACTGGGGTAAAGTTCCACATGCACTGAATCTCACAGGGGTACAATTCCACACACACTGTCTCTCACTGGGGTACAGTTGCACAGAAAACAAGCTCTCACTGGGGTACAGTTCCACACAAATGGACTCTCACTGGGGTACAGTTCCTCACTCACTTACTCTCAATGGGGTACAATTCCAAACACACTGACTCTCACTGGGGTACTGTTCCACACTCACTGACTCTCACTGGGGTACAGTCACACACACACTGACTCTCACTGGGGTACAATTCCACACACAATGACTCTCACTGGGGTACAGGCCCACACACACTGTCTCTCAATGGGGTACATTCCCACACACATTGACTCTTACTGGGGTACAGTTCCACACACACTGACTCTCACTGGGGTACAGTCCCACATACACTGAGATAAAAACAAAAAAACTGCGGATGCTGGAAGTCCAAAACAAAAACAGAATTACCTGGAAAAACTCAGCAGGTCTGGCAGCATCGGCGGAGAAGAAAAGAGTTGACGTTTCGAGTCCTCATGACCCTTCGACAGAACTTGAGTTCGAGTCCAGGAAAGAGCTGAAATATAAGCTGGTTTAAGGTGTGTGTGTGGGGGGCGGAGAGATAGAGAGACAGAGAGGTGGAGGGGGTTGGTGCGGTTGTAGGGACAAACAAGCAGTGATAGAAGCAGATCATCAAAAGATGTCAACCACAATAGTACAATAGAACACATAGGTGTTAAAGTTAAAGTTGGTGATATTATCTAAACGAATGTGCTAATTAAGAATGGATGGTAGGGCACTCAAGGTATAGCTCTAGTGGGTTTTTTTTTTATTTTTTTTTTATTTTATTTTTTTTTATTATTTTTTTTTTTCACATACACTGACTCTCACTGGGGTACAATTCCACACACACTGACAATCACTGGGGTCCAGCTCCACGCACACAGCCTCTCTTTGGGATACAGTTCCTCACAAACTGAATCTCTCTGGGATACAGTTCCACACATACTGACAATCAGTGGGTACATTTGCATCCACAGTGACACTCACTGGGGTACAGTTCCACACACACTGACACTCACACTGAGGTACAGTTCCACAGAAAACTCGCTCTCACTGGGGAACATTTCCACAGACACACTGTATCTCACTGGGGTATAGTCCCACACACACGGACTCTCGCAGGGGTACAATACCACACACACTGACTCTCACTGGGGTACAGTACCACTCACACTGACTCTCACTGGGGTACAGTTCCACACACACTGAATCTCACTGGGATACAATTCCACACACAATGACTATCATTGTGGAACATTCCCAAACACACTGACTCTCACTTGGGTACAGTCCCACACACAATGACTCTCACTGGGTACAGTCCCACACAAACTGACTCTCACTGGGGTACAGTCCAAACACAAACTGACTCTCACTGGGGTACAGTTCCATCCAAACTGGAACTCACTGGGGTAAAGTTCCACACACACCCACTCCCACTGGGGTACATTTCCACACACACTGTCTCTCACTGGGGTACAGTTCCACACATACTGACAATCAGTGGGGTACATTTCCATTCACACTGACACTCACTGGGGTACAGATCCACACACACTGACACTCACACTGAGGTACAGTTCCACAGAAAACTCGCTCTCACTGGGGAACATTCCCAAACACACTGACCCTCAGTTGGGTACAGTCTCACACACAATGACTCTCACTGGGGTACAGTACCACACACACTGACTCTCACTGGGGTACAGTCCAAACACACACTGACTCTCACTGGGGTACAGTTCCATCCACACTGAAACTCACTGGGGTAAAGTTCCAGACACACTTACTCTCACTGGGGAACATTTCCATACACACTGTCTCTCACTGGGGTACAGGTCCACAGAAAACAAGCTCTCACTGGTGTACAGTTCCACACAAATGGACTCTCACTGGGGTACAGTTCCTCAATCACTGACTCTCCCTGGGGTACAATTCCGAACATACTGACTCTCACTGGGGTACAGTTCCACACTCAGTGACTCTCACTGGGGTACAGTCACACACACACTGACTCTCACTGGGGTACAATTCCACACACACTGACTCTCACTGGGGTACAGTACCAAACACACACTGTCTCTCAATGGGGTACAGTCCCACACACACTGACTCTCACTGGGGTACAGTTCCACACACAAACTGACTCTCACTGGGGTACAGTTCCATCCACACTGGAACTCACTGGGGTAATTTTCCACACACACTGATTCTCACTGGGGTACATTCCCACACACACTGTCTCTCACTGGGGTACAGTTCCACAGAAAACAAGCTCTCACTGAGGTACAGTTCCACACAAATGGACTCTCAATGGGGGACAGTTCCTCACTCACTGACTCTCCCTGGTGTACAATTCCAAACACACAGATTCTCACTGGTGTACAGTTCCACACTCACTGACTCTCACTGGGGTACAATCCCACACACACTGACTCTCACTGGGGTACAATTCCACACACACTGACTCTCACTGGGGTACAGTGCCACACACACTGTCTCTCAATGGGGTACAGTCCCACACACAATGACTCTCACTGGGGTACAGTTCCACACACACTGACTCTCACTGGGGTACAGTCCCACATACACTGACACTCACTGGGGTACAATTCCACACACAATGATTCTTACAGGGGTACAGTTCCACACACACTGACCATCACTGGGGTACAGCTCCTAACACACAGCCTCTCTTTGGGATACAGTTTCTCACACTCTGAATCTCACTGGGATACAGTTCCACACATACTGACAATCAGTGGGGTACATTTCCATCCACAGTGACACTCACTGGGGTACAGTTCCACACACACTGACACTCACACTGAGGTACAGTTCCACAGAAAACTCGATCTCACTGGGGAACACTTCCACACACACTATATCTCACTGGGGTATAGTCCCTCACACACTGACTCTCGCTGGGGTACAATTCCACGCACACTGACTCTCACTGGGGTATATTACCACTCACACTGACTCTCACTGGGGTACAGTTCCACACACACTGACTCTCACTGTGGTACAGTTCCCCACACACTGACTCTCACTGGGGTACAGTTCCACACACACTGACTCTCACTGGGGTACAGTGCCACACACACTGAATCTCACTGGGGTACAGCCCACACACACTTTCTCTTGCTGGGATACAGTTCCACACAAACTGACTCTCACTGAGATACAGTTCCACTCACAGAGACTCTAACTGGGGTACAGTTCCACACACACTGACTCTCACTGGGGTACAGTTCCACACAGACTGACATTCACTGGGGTACAGTTCCATCGACACTGATACTCACTGGGATAGAGTTCCACACATGCTGACTCTCACACTGGGGTACAGTTCCACAGAAAACTCGCACTCACTGGGATACAGTTCCACACACGCTGACCCTCATACTGGGGTACAGTTCGACAGAAAACTCGCTCTCACTGGGGTACAGTTCCACAAACACTGACCATCACTGGGGTACAGTTCCACACACTCTTGCTCTCACTGGGGTACATTTCCACAGAAAACACACTCTCACTGCGGTACAGTTCCACACAAATGGACTCTCACTGGGGTACAGTTCCACACACACTGACTCTCACTGGGATACAGTTCCACACACACAGACTCTCACTGGGGTACAGTTCCACACACACTGACAATCACTGGGGTACAGCTCCTCACACACAGCCTCTCTTTGGGATACAGTTCCTCACACACTGACTCTCACTGGGATACAGTTCCACACGTACTGACAATCAGAGGGGTAAATTTCCATTCACACTGCCAACCACTGGGGTACAGTTCCACACACACTGACACTCAAACTGAGGTACAGTTCCACAGAAAACTCGCTCTCACTGGGAACAGTTCCACACACACATTGTAACTCACTGGGGTGCAGTTCCATACACACTGACTCTCACTGGGGTACAATTCCACACACACTGACTCTCATTGTGGAACATTCCCAAACACACTGACCCTCACTTGGGTACAGTCCCACACACAATGACTCTCACTGGGGTACAGTACCACACAAACTGACTCTCACTGGGGTACAGTCCAAACACACACTGACTCTCACTGGGGTACATTTCCATCCACACTGAAATTCACTGGGGTAAAGTTCCACATGCACTGAATCTCACAGGGGTACAATTCCACACACACTGTCTCTCACTGGGGTACAGTTGCACAGAAAACAAGCTCTCACTGGGGTACAGTTCCACACAAATGGACTCTCACTGGGGTACAGTTCCTCACTCACTTACTCTCAATGGGGTACAATTCCAAACACACTGACTCTCACTGGGGTACTGTTCCACACTCACTGACTCTCACTGGGGTACAGTCACACACACACTGACTCTCACTGGGGTACAATTCCACACACAATGACTCTCACTGGGGTACAGGCCCACACACACTGTCTCTCAATGGGGTACATTCCCACACACATTGACTCTTACTGGGGTACAGTTCCACACACACTGACTCTCACTGGGGTACAGTCCCACATACACTGAGATAAAAACAAAAAAACTGCGGATGCTGGAAGTCCAAAACAAAAACAGAATTACCTGGAAAAACTCAGCAGGTCTGGCAGCATCGGCGGAGAAGAAAAGAGTTGACGTTTCGAGTCCTCATGACCCTTCGACAGAACTTGAGTTCGAGTCCAGGAAAGAGCTGAAATATAAGCTGGTTTAAGGTGTGTGTGTGGGGGGCGGAGAGATAGAGAGACAGAGAGGTGGAGGGGGTTGGTGCGGTTGTAGGGACAAACAAGCAGTGATAGAAGCAGATCATCAAAAGATGTCAACCACAATAGTACAATAGAACACATAGGTGTTAAAGTTAAAGTTGGTGATATTATCTAAACGAATGTGCTAATTAAGAATGGATGGTAGGGCACTCAAGGTATAGCTCTAGTGGGTTTTTTTTTAATTTTTTTTTTATTTTATTTTTTTTTATTATTTTTTTTTTTCACATACACTGACTCTCACTGGGGTACAATTCCACACACACTGACAATCACTGGGGTCCAGCTCCACGCACACAGCCTCTCTTTGGGATACAGTTCCTCACAAACTGAATCTCTCTGGGATACAGTTCCACACATACTGACAATCAGTGGGTACATTTGCATCCACAGTGACACTCACTGGGGTACAGTTCCACACACACTGACACTCACACTGAGGTACAGTTCCACAGAAAACTCGCTCTCACTGGGGAACATTTCCACAGACACACTGTATCTCACTGGGGTATAGTCCCACACACACGGACTCTCGCAGGGGTACAATACCACACACACTGACTCTCACTGGGGTACAGTACCACTCACACTGACTCTCACTGGGGTACAGTTCCACACACACTGAATCTCACTGGGATACAATTCCACACACAATGACTATCATTGTGGAACATTCCCAAACACACTGACTCTCACTTGGGTACAGTCCCACACACAATGACTCTCACTGGGTACAGTCCCACACAAACTGACTCTCACTGGGGTACAGTCCAAACACAAACTGACTCTCACTGGGGTACAGTTCCATCCAAACTGGAACTCACTGGGGTAAAGTTCCACACACACACACTCCCACTGGGGTACATTTCCACACACACTGTCTCTCACTGGGGTACAGTTCCACACATACTGACAATCAGTGGGGTACATTTCCATTCACACTGACACTCACTGGGGTACAGATCCACACACACTGACACTCACACTGAGGTACAGTTCCACAGAAAACTCGCTCTCACTGGGGAACATTCCCAAACACACTGACCCTCAGTTGGGTACAGTCTCACACACAATGACTCTCACTGGGGTACAGTACCACACACACTGACTCTCACTGGGGTACAGTCCAATTACACACTGACTCTCACTGGGGTACAGTTCCATCCACACTGAAACTCACTGGGGTAAAGTTCCAGACACACTTACTCTCACTGGGGAACATTTCCATACACACTGTCTCTCACTGGGGTACAGGTCCACAGAAAACAAGCTCTCACTGGTGTACAGTTCCACACAAATGGACTCTCACTGGGGTACAGTTCCTCAATCACTGACTCTCCCTGGGGTACAATTCCGAACATACTGACTCTCACTGGGGTACAGTTCCACACTCAGTGACTCTCACTGGGGTACAGTCACACACACACTGACTCTCACTGGGGTACAATTCCACACACACTGACTCTCACTGGGGTACAGTACCACACACACACAGTCTCTCAATGGGGTACAGTCCCACACACACTGACTCTCACTGGGGTACAGTTCCACACACACTGACTCTCACTGGGGTACAGTCGCACATACACTGAATCTCACTGGGGTACAATTCCACACACACTGACTCTCACTGGGGTACAGTTCCACACACACTGACCATCACTGGGGTGCAGTTCCACACACACTTTCTCTCACTGGGGTACATTTCCACAGAAAACACACTCTCACTGGGGTACAGTTCCACACAAATGGTCTCTCACTGGGGTACAGTTCCACACACACTGACTCTCACTGGGATACAGTTCCACATAGACAGACGCTCACTGGGGCACAGTTCCACATACACGGACAATCACTGGGTTACAGCTCCACACACACAGCCTCTCTTTGGGATACAGTTCCTCACACACTGAATCTCACTGGGATAGAGTTCCACACATACTGACAATCAGTGGGGTACATTTCCATTCACACTGACACCCACTGGGGTACAGTTCCACACACACTGACACTCAAACTGAGGTACAATTCCACAGAATACTCGCTCTCACTGGGGAACAGTTCCACACACACACTGTGTCTCACTGGGGTATAGTCACACACACACTGACTCTCACTGGGGTACACTTCCACACACAATGACTCTCATTGTGGAACATTCCCAACACACTGACCCTCACTTGGGTACAGTCCCACACACAATGACTCTCACTGGGGTACAGTCCCACACACATGACTCTCACTGGGGTACAGTCCAAAAAACAAACTGACTCTCACTGGGGTAGAGTTCCATCCACACTGGAACTCACTGGGGTAAAGTTCCACACACACTGACTCTCACTGGGGTACATTTCCACACACACTGTCTCTCACTGAGGTACAGTTCCACACAAATGGACTCTCACTGGGGTACAGTTCCTCGCTCACTGACTCTCCCTGGTGCAAAATTCCAAACACAGAGGCTCTCACTGGGGTACAGTTCCACACACACTGACTCTCACTGGGATACAGTTCCACACACACAGACTCTCACTGGGGTACAGTTCCATTCACACTGACAACCACAAGGGTACAGTTCCACACACACTGACACTCACACTGAGGTACAGTTCCACAGAAAACTCGCTCTCACTAGGGAACAGTTCCACACACACACTGTATCTCACTGGGGTATAGTCCCACACACACTGACTCTCGCTGGGGTACAATTCCACACACACTGACTCTCACTGGGGTACAGTACCACTCACACTGACTCTCACTTGGGGTACAGTTCCACACACACTGACTCTCACTGGGTTACAATTCCACACACACTGACTCTCATTGTGGAACATTCCCAAACACACTGACACTCACTTGGGTACAGTCCCACACACAATGAATCTCACTGGGGTACAGTACCACACACACTGACTCTCACTGGGGTACAGTCCAAACACACACTGACTCTCACTGGGGTACAGTTGCATCCACACTGAAACTCACTGGGGTAAAGTTCCACACACACTGACTCTCACTGGGGTACATTTCCACAAACACTGTCTCTCACTGGGGTTTAGTTCCACAGAATACAAGCTCTCACTGGGGTAGAGTTCCACACAAATGGACTCTCACTGGGGTACAGTTCCTCACTCACTGACTCTCCCTGGTGCAAAATTCCAAACACAGAGGCTCTCACTGGGGTACAGTTCCACACACACTGACTCTCACTGGGATACAGTTCCACACACACAGACTCTCACTGGGGTACAGTTCCATTCACACTGACAACCACAAGGGTACAGTTCCACACACACTGACACTCACACTGAGGTACAGTTCCACAGAAAACTCGCTCTCACTAGGGAACAGTTCCACACACACACTGTATCTCACTGGGGTATAGTCCCACACACAGACTCTCGCTGGGGTACAATTCCACACACACTGACTCTCACTGGGGTATAGTACCACTCACACTGACTCTCACTTGGGGTACAGTTCCACACACACTGACTCTCACTGGGTTACAATTCCACACACACCGACTCTCACTGGGGTACATTCCCAAACACACTGACTCTCACTTGGGTACAGTCCCACACACAATGACTCACACTGGGGTACAGCCCACACACACTTTCTCTTGCTGGGATACAGTTCCACACAAACTGACTCTCACTGAGATACAGTTCCACTCACAGAGACTCTAACTGGGGTACAGTTCCACACACACTGACTCTCACTGGGGTACAGTTCCACACAGACTGACATTCACTGGGGTACAGTTCCATCGACACTGATACTCACTGGGATAGAGTTCCACACATGCTGACTCTCACACTGGGGTACAGTTCCACAGAAAACTCGCACTCACTGGGATACAGTTCCACACACGCTGACCCTCATACTGGGGTACAGTTCGACAGAAAACTCGCTCTCACTGGGGTACAGTTCCACAAACACTGACCATCACTGGGGTACAGTTCCACACACTCTTGCTCTCACTGGGGTACATTTCCACAGAAAACACACTCTCACTGCGGTACAGTTCCACACAAATGGACTCTCACTGGGGTACAGTTCCACACACACTGACTCTCACTGGGATACAGTTCCACACACACAGACTCTCACTGGGGTACAGTTCCACACACACTGACAATCACTGGGGTACAGCTCCTCACACACAGCCTCTCTTTGGGATACAGTTCCTCACACACTGACTCTCACTGGGATACAGTTCCACACGTACTGACAATCAGAGGGGTAAATTTCCATTCACACTGCCAACCACTGGGGTACAGTTCCACACACACTGACACTCAAACTGAGGTACAGTTCCACAGAAAACTCGCTCTCACTGGGAACAGTTCCACACACACATTGTAACTCACTGGGGTGCAGTTCCATACACACTGACTCTCACTGGGGTACAATTCCACACACACTGACTCTCATTGTGGAACATTCCCAAACACACTGACCCTCACTTGGGTACAGTCCCACACACAATGACTCTCACTGGGGTACAGTACCACACAAACTGACTCTCACTGGGGTACAGTCCAAACACACACTGACTCTCACTGGGGTACATTTCCATCCACACTGAAATTCACTGGGGTAAAGTTCCACATGCACTGAATCTCACAGGGGTACAATTCCACACACACTGTCTCTCACTGGGGTACAGTTGCACAGAAAACAAGCTCTCACTGGGGTACAGTTCCACACAAATGGACTCTCACTGGGGTACAGTTCCTCACTCACTTACTCTCAATGGGGTACAATTCCAAACACACTGACTCTCACTGGGGTACTGTTCCACACTCACTGACTCTCACTGGGGTACAGTCACACACACACTGACTCTCACTGGGGTACAATTCCACACACAATGACTCTCACTGGGGTACAGGCCCACACACACTGTCTCTCAATGGGGTACATTCCCACACACATTGACTCTTACTGGGGTACAGTTCCACACACACTGACTCTCACTGGGGTACAGTCCCACATACACTGAGATAAAAACAAAAAAACTGCGGATGCTGGAAGTCCAAAACAAAAACAGAATTACCTGGAAAAACTCAGCAGGTCTGGCAGCATCGGCGGAGAAGAAAAGAGTTGACGTTTCGAGTCCTCATGACCCTTCGACAGAACTTGAGTTCGAGTCCAGGAAAGAGCTGAAATATAAGCTGGTTTAAGGTGTGTGTGTGGGGGGCGGAGAGATAGAGAGACAGAGAGGTGGAGGGGGTTGGTGCGGTTGTAGGGACAAACAAGCAGTGATAGAAGCAGATCATCAAAAGATGTCAACCACAATAGTACAATAGAACACATAGGTGTTAAAGTTAAAGTTGGTGATATTATCTAAACGAATGTGCTAATTAAGAATGGATGGTAGGGCACTCAAGGTATAGCTCTAGTGGGTTTTTTTTTAATTTTTTTTTTATTTTATTTTTTTTTATTATTTTTTTTTTTCACATACACTGACTCTCACTGGGGTACAATTCCACACACACTGACAATCACTGGGGTCCAGCTCCACGCACACAGCCTCTCTTTGGGATACAGTTCCTCACAAACTGAATCTCTCTGGGATACAGTTCCACACATACTGACAATCAGTGGGTACATTTGCATCCACAGTGACACTCACTGGGGTACAGTTCCACACACACTGACACTCACACTGAGGTACAGTTCCACAGAAAACTCGCTCTCACTGGGGAACATTTCCACAGACACACTGTATCTCACTGGGGTATAGTCCCACACACACGGACTCTCGCAGGGGTACAATACCACACACACTGACTCTCACTGGGGTACAGTACCACTCACACTGACTCTCACTGGGGTACAGTTCCACACACACTGAATCTCACTGGGATACAATTCCACACACAATGACTATCATTGTGGAACATTCCCAAACACACTGACTCTCACTTGGGTACAGTCCCACACACAATGACTCTCACTGGGTACAGTCCCACACAAACTGACTCTCACTGGGGTACAGTCCAAACACAAACTGACTCTCACTGGGGTACAGTTCCATCCAAACTGGAACTCACTGGGGTAAAGTTCCACACACACACACTCCCACTGGGGTACATTTCCACACACACTGTCTCTCACTGGGGTACAGTTCCACACATACTGACAATCAGTGGGGTACATTTCCATTCACACTGACACTCACTGGGGTACAGATCCACACACACTGACACTCACACTGAGGTACAGTTCCACAGAAAACTCGCTCTCACTGGGGAACATTCCCAAACACACTGACCCTCAGTTGGGTACAGTCTCACACACAATGACTCTCACTGGGGTACAGTACCACACACACTGACTCTCACTGGGGTACAGTCCAATTACACACTGACTCTCACTGGGGTACAGTTCCATCCACACTGAAACTCACTGGGGTAAAGTTCCAGACACACTTACTCTCACTGGGGAACATTTCCATACACACTGTCTCTCACTGGGGTACAGGTCCACAGAAAACAAGCTCTCACTGGTGTACAGTTCCACACAAATGGACTCTCACTGGGGTACAGTTCCTCAATCACTGACTCTCCCTGGGGTACAATTCCGAACATACTGACTCTCACTGGGGTACAGTTCCACACTCAGTGACTCTCACTGGGGTACAGTCACACACACACTGACTCTCACTGGGGTACAATTCCACACACACTGACTCTCACTGGGGTACAGTACCACACACACACAGTCTCTCAATGGGGTACAGTCCCACACACACTGACTCTCACTGGGGTACAGTTCCACACACACTGACTCTCACTGGGGTACAGTCGCACATACACTGAATCTCACTGGGGTACAATTCCACACACACTGACTCTCACTGGGGTACAGTTCCACACACACTGACCATCACTGGGGTGCAGTTCCACACACACTTTCTCTCACTGGGGTACATTTCCACAGAAAACACACTCTCACTGGGGTACAGTTCCACACAAATGGTCTCTCACTGGGGTACAGTTCCACACACACTGACTCTCACTGGGATACAGTTCCACATAGACAGACGCTCACTGGGGCACAGTTCCACATACACGGACAATCACTGGGTTACAGCTCCACACACACAGCCTCTCTTTGGGATACAGTTCCTCACACACTGAATCTCACTGGGATAGAGTTCCACACATACTGACAATCAGTGGGGTACATTTCCATTCACACTGACACCCACTGGGGTACAGTTCCACACACACTGACACTCAAACTGAGGTACAATTCCACAGAATACTCGCTCTCACTGGGGAACAGTTCCACACACACACTGTGTCTCACTGGGGTATAGTCACACACACACTGACTCTCACTGGGGTACACTTCCACACACAATGACTCTCATTGTGGAACATTCCCAACACACTGACCCTCACTTGGGTACAGTCCCACACACAATGACTCTCACTGGGGTACAGTCCCACACACATGACTCTCACTGGGGTACAGTCCAAAAAACAAACTGACTCTCACTGGGGTAGAGTTCCATCCACACTGGAACTCACTGGGGTAAAGTTCCACACACACTGACTCTCACTGGGGTACATTTCCACACACACTGTCTCTCACTGAGGTACAGTTCCACACAAATGGACTCTCACTGGGGTACAGTTCCTCGCTCACTGACTCTCCCTGGTGCAAAATTCCAAACACAGAGGCTCTCACTGGGGTACAGTTCCACACACACTGACTCTCACTGGGATACAGTTCCACACACACAGACTCTCACTGGGGTACAGTTCCATTCACACTGACAACCACAAGGGTACAGTTCCACACACACTGACACTCACACTGAGGTACAGTTCCACAGAAAACTCGCTCTCACTAGGGAACAGTTCCACACACACACTGTATCTCACTGGGGTATAGTCCCACACACACTGACTCTCGCTGGGGTACAATTCCACACACACTGACTCTCACTGGGGTACAGTACCACTCACACTGACTCTCACTTGGGGTACAGTTCCACACACACTGACTCTCACTGGGTTACAATTCCACACACACTGACTCTCATTGTGGAACATTCCCAAACACACTGACACTCACTTGGGTACAGTCCCACACACAATGAATCTCACTGGGGTACAGTACCACACACACTGACTCTCACTGGGGTACAGTCCAAACACACACTGACTCTCACTGGGGTACAGTTGCATCCACACTGAAACTCACTGGGGTAAAGTTCCACACACACTGACTCTCACTGGGGTACATTTCCACAAACACTGTCTCTCACTGGGGTTTAGTTCCACAGAATACAAGCTCTCACTGGGGTAGAGTTCCACACAAATGGACTCTCACTGGGGTACAGTTCCTCACTCACTGACTCTCCCTGGTGCAAAATTCCAAACACAGAGGCTCTCACTGGGGTACAGTTCCACACACACTGACTCTCACTGGGATACAGTTCCACACACACAGACTCTCACTGGGGTACAGTTCCATTCACACTGACAACCACAAGGGTACAGTTCCACACACACTGACACTCACACTGAGGTACAGTTCCACAGAAAACTCGCTCTCACTAGGGAACAGTTCCACACACACACTGTATCTCACTGGGGTATAGTCCCACACACAGACTCTCGCTGGGGTACAATTCCACACACACTGACTCTCACTGGGGTATAGTACCACTCACACTGACTCTCACTTGGGGTACAGTTCCACACACACTGACTCTCACTGGGTTACAATTCCACACACACCGACTCTCATTGTGGAACATTCCCAAACACACTGACTCTCACTTGGGTACAGTCCCACACACAATGACTCACACTGGGGTACAGTACCACACAAACTGACTCTCACTGGGGTACAGTCCAAACACACACTGACTCTCACTGGGGTACAGTTCCATCCACACTGAATCTCACTGGGGTACATTTCCACACTCACTGACTCTCCCTGGGGTACAATTCCAAACACACTGACTCTCACTGGGGTACAGTTCCACACTCACTGACTCTCATTGGGGTACAGTCACACACACACTGACTCTCACTGGGGTACAACACCAAACACACTGACTCTCACTGGGGTACAGTCCCACACACACTGTCTCTCACTGGGGTACAGTCCAAACACACACTGACTCTCACTGGGGTACAGTTCCATCCACAGTGACACTCACTGGGGTACAGTTCCACACACACTGGCACTCACACTGAGGTACATTTCCACTGAAAACTCGCTCTCACTGGGGAACAGATCCACACGCACACTGTATCTCACTGGGGTATAGTCCCACACACAGTGACTGTCGTTGGGGTACAATACCACACACACTGACTCTCACTTGGGTACAGTACCACTCACACAGACTCTCATTGGGGTACAGTTCCACACACACTGACTCTCACTGGGATACAATTCCACACACAATGACTCTCATTGTGGAACATTCCCAAACACACTGACCCTCACTTGGGTACTGTCCCACACACAATGACTCTCACTGGGGTACAGTCCCACACACACTGACTCTCACTGGGGTACAGTCCAAACACAAACAGACTCTCACTGGGGTACAGTTCCATCCACACTGGAACTCACTGGGGTAAAGTTCCACACACACTGACTCCCACTGGGGTACTTTTCCACACACACTGTATCTCACTGGGGTACAGTTCCACAGAAAACAAGCTCTCACTGAGGTACAGTTCCACACAAATGCACTCTCACTGGGGTAGAGTTCCTCACTCACTGACTCTCCCTTGTGTACAATTCCAAACACACAGACACTCACTGGGGTACAGTTCCACACACACTGTCTCTCAATGGGGTACAGTCCCACACACACTGACTCTCACTGGGATACAGTCACACATACACTGACACTCACTGGGGTACAATTCTACACACACTGATTCTCACAGGGGTACAGTTCCACACACACTGACCATCACTGGGGTACAGTTCCACACACACTTTCTCTCACTGGGGTACATTTCCACAGAAAACACACTCTCACTGGGGTACAGTTCCACACAAATGGACTCTCACTGGGGTACAGTTCCACACACACTGACTCTCACTGGGATACAGTTCCACACACACAGACGCTCACTGGGGTACAGTTCCACACACACTGACAATCAGTGGGGTACATTTCCATCCACAGTGACACTCACTGGGTTACAGATCCACACACACTGACACTCACACTTAGGTACAGTTCCACTGAAAGCTCGCTCTCACTGGGGAACAGTTCCACACACACTATATCTCACTGGGGTATGGAACCTCCCACACTGACTCTCGCTGGGGTACAATTCCACGCACACTGACTCTAACTGGGGTACAGTACCACTCACACTGACTCTCACTGGGGTACAGTTTAAAACACACTGACTCTCACTGTGGTACAGTTCCCCACACACTGACTCTCACTGGGGCACAGTTCCACACACACTGACTCTCACTGGGGTACAGTGCCACACACACTGAATCTCACTGGGGCACAGTCCCACACACACTTTCTCTCGCTGGGATACAGTTCCACACAAACTGACTCTCACTGAGATACAGTTCCACTCACAGAGACTCTAACTGGGGTACAGTTCCACACACACTGACAATCACTGGGGTACAGCTCCACACACACAACCTCTCACTGGGATACAGTTCCACAAACACTGACTCTCACTGGGGTACAGTTCCACACACACTGACAATCACTGGGGTACAGCTCCTCACACACAGCCTCTCTTTGGGATACAGTTCCTCACACACTGACTCTCACTGGGATACAGTTCCACACATACTGACAATCAGTGGGGTACATTTCCATTCACACTGACACTCACTGGGGTACAGTTCCACACACACTGACACTCACACTGAGGTACAGTTCAACAGAAAACTCGCTCTCACTGGGGAACAGTTCCACACACACACTGTATCTCACCAGGGTATAGTCCCACACACACTGACTCTCGCTGGGGTACAGTACCACTCACACTGACTCTCACTGGGGTACAGTTCCACACACACTGACTCTCACTGGGGTACAATTCCAAACACAATGACTCTCACTTGGGTACAGTACCACACACACTGACTCTCACTGGGGTACAGTCCAAACACACACTGACTCTCACTGGGGTACAGTTCCATCCACACGGAAACTCATTGGGGTACAGTCCTACACACACTGTCTCTCACTGGGGTACAGTCCAAACACACACTGACTCTCACTGGGGTACAGTTCCATCCACACTGAAACTCACTGGGGTAAAGTTCCACACACACTGACTCCCACTGGGGTACAGTTCCACAGAAAACATGCTCTCACTGGGGTACAGTTCCACAGAAAACAAGCTCTCACTGGTGTACAGTTCCACACAAATGGACTCTCACTGGGGTACAGTTCCTCACTCACTGACTCTCCCTGGGGTACAATTCCAAACACACTGACTCTCACTGGGGTACTGTTCCACACACTGACTCTCGCTGGGGTACAATTCCACACACACTGACTCTCACTGGGGTACAGTTCCACACACACTGACTCTCACTGGGGTACAGTGCCACACACATTCTCTCGCTGGGATACAGTTCCACACAAACTGACTCTCACTGAGATACAGTTCCACTCACAGAGACTCTAACTGGGGTACAGTTCCACACACACTGACAATCACTGGGGTACAGCTCCACACACACAACCTCTCAGTGGGATACAGTTCCACACACACTGACTCTCACTGGGATACAGTTCCACACACACTGACAATCACTGGGGTACAGCTCCTCACACACAGCCAACCTTTGGGATAAAGTTCCTCACACACTGACTATCACTGGGATACAGTTCCACACATACTGAGAATCAGTGGGGTACATTTCCATTCACACTGACACTCACTGGGGTACAGTTCCTCACTCACTGACTCTCCCTGGGGTACAATTCCAAACACACTGACTCTCATTGGGGTACAGTTCCACACTCACTGACACTCACTGGGGTACAGTCACACACACACTGACTCTCCTTGGGGTACAATTCCACACACACTGACTCTCACTGGGGTACAGTCCCACACACACTGTCTCTCACTGGGGTACAGTTCCACAGAAAACAAGCTCTCACTGGGGTACAGTTTCACACAAATGGACTCTCACTCAGGTACTGTTCCACACACACTGACTCTCGCGGGGGTACAATTCCACACACACTGACTCTCACTGGGGTACAGTACCACTCACACTGACTCTCACTGGGGTACAGCTCCACACACACTGACTCTCACTGGGGTACAATTCCACACACACTGACTCTCATTGTGGAACATTCCCAAACACACTGACTCTCACTTGGGTACAGTCCCACACACAATGACTCTCACTGGGGTACATAACCACACACACTGACTCCCACTGGGGTACAGTCCAAACACACACTGACTCTCACTGGGGTACATTTACATCCACACTGAAACTCACTGGGGAAAAGTTCCACACACACTGAATCTCACTGGGGTACATTTCCACACACACTGTCTCTCACTGGGGTACAGTTCCACAGAAAACAAACTCTCACTGGGTTACAGTTCCACACAAATGGACTCTCACTGGGGTACAGTTCCTCACTCACTGACTCACCCTGGGGTACAATTCCAAAAGCATTACCTCTCACTGGGGTACAATTCCACTCTCACTGACTCTCACTGGGGTACAGTCACACACACACTGACTCTAACTGGGGTACAATTCCACACACACTGACTCTCACTGGGGTACAGTCCCACAAACACTGACTCTCGATGGGATACAGTTCCACACACAGTGACTCTCACTGGGATACAGTTCCACACATACTGACAATAACTGGGGCACAGTTCCATCCACGCTGACACTCACTGGGGTCCAGTTCCACACACACTGACTCTCACAGGGGTACGGTTCCACACACACTGACCCTCACTGGGGTACCGTTCCACAAACACTGACACTCACTGTGGTACAGTTTAACACACACTGACTCTCACTTGGGTACAGTTCCACACACACTGACTCTCACTGGGGTACAGTTCTACAAAAACACTGACACTCACTGGGGCACAGATCCACAACACTGACACTCACTGGGGTACAGTTCCACACACTCTGACAATCACTGGGGTACAGTTCCACACACACTGACTCTCACTGGGGTACAGTTCCACACACACTGACTCTCACTGGGGTGCAGTGCCACACACACTGAATCCCACTGGTGTACAGTCCCAACAAACACTGACTCTCACTGGGGTACAAATCAACACAAACTGACTCTCACTGGGGTACAGTCACTCACACACTGACTCTCAATGGGGTACAGTTCCACACGCACTGACTCTCACTGGGGTACAGTCCCACACACACTGACTCTCACTGGGGTACAGTTCCACACACAGTTTCTCTCACTGGGGTACAGTTCCACATACACTGACAATAACTGGGGTACAGTTCCACACACACTTTCTCTTACTGGGGTACATTTCCACAGAAAACCCGCTCTCACTGGGGTGCAGTTCCACACACACTGACACTCACTTCGGTACAGTCACAAACACACTGACTCTCAGTGGGGTACAGTCCCACACACACTGACTCTCACTGGTGTACAGTTACAAAAACAATGACTCTCACTGGGGTACAGTCCCACACACACTGACTCTCACTGGGGTACAATTCCACACACACTGAATCTCACTGGGGTACAGTTCCACAAACACTGACTCCCACTGGTGTACAGTCCCACACACACTGACTCTCGATGGGGTAAAGTTCCACACACACTGACTCTCACTTGGTTACAATCCAACACACACAGACTCTCACTGATGTACAGTCACACACACTGACTCTCACTGGGGTACAGTTCCATCCACACTGTATCTCACTGGGGTACATTTCCACACTCACTGACTCTCCCTGGGGTACAATTCCAAACACACTGACTCTCACTGGGGTACAGTTCCAACCTCACTGTCTCTCATTGTGGTACAGTCACACACACACTGACTCTCACTGGGGTACAACACCAAACACACTGACTCTCACTGGGGTACAGTCCCACACACACTGTCTCTCACTGGGGTACAGTCCAAACACACACTGACTCTCACTGGGGTACAGTTCCATCCACAGTGACACTCACTGGGGTACAGTTCCACACACACTGACACTCACACTGAGGTACATTTCCACTGAAAACTCGCTCTCACTGGGGAACAGATCCACACGCACACTGTATCTCACTAGTGTATAGTCCCACACACAGTGACTGTCGCTGGGGTACAATACAACACACACTGACTCTCACTTGGGTACAGTACCACTCACACAGACTCTCACTGGGGTACAGTTCCACACACACTGACTCTCACTGGGATACAATTCCACACACAATGACTCTCATTGTGGAACATTCCCAAACACACTGTCCCTCAGTTGGGTACTGTCCCACACACAATGACTCTCACTGGGGTACAGTCCCACACACACTGACTCTCACTGGGGTACAGTCCAAACACAAACTGACTCTCAGTGGGGTACAGTTCCATCCACACTGGAACTCACTGGGGTAAAGTTCCACACACACTGACTACCACTGGGGTACTTTTCCTCACACACTGTATCTCACTGGGGTACAATTCCACAGAAAACAAGCTCTCACTGAGGTACAGTTCCACACAAATGGATCTCACTGGGGTACAGTTCCTCACTCACTGACTCTCCCTTGTGTACAATTCCAAACACACAGACACTCACTGGGGTACAGTTCCACACTCACTGACTCTCACTGGGGTACAGTCCCACACACACTGACTCTCACTGGGGTACAATTCCACACACACTGACTCTCACAGGGGTACAGTCCCACACACACTGTCTCTCAATGGGGTACAGTCCCACACACACTGACTCTCACTGGGGTACAGTCCCACATACACTGACACTCACTGGGGTAAAATTCCACTCACACTGATTCTCACAGGGGTACAGTTCCACACACACTGACCATCACTGGGGTACAGTTCCACGCACACTTTCTCTCACTGGGGTACATTTTCACAGAAAACACACTCTCACTGGGGTACAGTTCCACACAAATGGACTCTCACTGGGGTACAGTTCCACACACACTGACTCTCACTGGGATACAGTTCCACACACACAGACGCTCACTTGGGTACAGTTCCACACACACTGACAATCAGTGGGGTACATTTCCATCCACAGTGACACTCACTGGGGTACAGATCCACACACACTGACACTCACACTGAGATACAGTTCCACAGAAAGCTCGCTCTCACTGGGGAACAGTTCCACACACACTATATCTCACTGGGGTATGGAACCTCACACACTGACTCTCGCTGGGGTACAATTCCACGCACACTGACACTCACTGGGGTACAGTACCACTCACACTGACTCTCACTGGGGTACAGTTTAAAACACACTGACTCTCACTGTGGTACAGTTCCCGACACACTGACTCTCACTGGGGTACAGTTCCACACACACTGACTCTCACTGGGGTACAGTGCCACACACACTGAATCTCACTGGGGTACAGTCACACACACACACTTTCTCGCGCTGGGATACGGTTCCACACAAACTGACTCTCACTGAGATACAGTTCCACTCACAGGGACTCTAACTGGGGTACAGTTCCACACACACTGACAATCACTGGGGTACAACTCCACACACACAACCTCTCACTGGGATACAGTTCCACACACACTGACTCTCACTGAGGTACAGTTCCACACACACTGACAATCACTGGGGTACAGCTCCTCACACACAGCCTCTCTTTGGGATACAGTTCCTCACACACTGACTCTCACTGGGATACAGTTCCACACATACTGACAATCAGTGGGGTACATTTCCATTCACACTGACACTCACTGGGGTACAGTTCCACACACACTGACACTCACACTGAGCTACAGTTCCACAGAAAACTCGCTCTCACTGGGGAACAGTTCCACACACACACACTGTATCTCACTAGGGTATAGTCCCACACACACTGACTCTCGCTGGGGTACAGTACCACTCACACTGACTCTCACTGGGGTACAATTCCACACACACTGACTCTCATTGTGGAACATTCCCAAACACACTGACCCTCACTTGGGTACAGTCCCACACACAATGACTCTCACTGGGGTAAAGTCCCACACACAATGACTCTCACTGGGGTACAGTACCACACAAACTGACTCTCACTGGGGTACAGTCCAAACACACACTGACTCTCACTGGGGTACAGTTCCATCCACACGGAAACTCACTGGGGTACAGTCCCACACACACTGACTCTCACTGGGGTACAGTCCAAACACACACTGACTCTCACTGGGGTACAGTTCCATCCACACTGACACTCACTGGGCTACAGTTCCACACACACTGACTCTCACTGGGGTACATTTCCACACACACTGTCTCTCACTGAAATACAATTCCACAGAAAACTCGCTCTCACTGGTTTACAGTTCAACACAAACGCACTCTCACTGAGGTACAGTTCCACACACACTGACTCTCACTGGGATACAGTTCCAGACACACTGACAATCACTGGGGTACAGATCCACACACACAGCCTCTCACTGGGATACAGTTCCACACACAGTGACTCTAACTGGGATACAGTTCCACACATACTGACAATAACTGGGGTACAGTTCCATCCACGCTGACACTCACTGGGGTACCGTTACACACACACTGACTCTCACTGGGGTACAGTTCCACACACACTGACACTCACTGGGGGACAGTTCAACAAACACTGACACTCACTGGGGCACAGTTTCACACTCACTGACTCTCACTGGGGTACATTTACACATACACTGACAATCACTGGGGTACAGTTCCACACACACTTTCTCTCACTGGGGTACATTTCCGCAGAAAACCCGCTCTCACAAGGGGTACAGTTCCACACAAAATGACTCTCACTGGGGTACCGTCCCACACACACTGACTCTCACTGGGGTACAGTTCCAAAAACAATGACTCTCACTGGGGTACAGTCCCAAACACACTGACTCTCACTGGGGTACAATTCCACACACACTGACACTCACTGGGGTACAGTTCCACAAACACTGACTCCCACTGTTGTACAGTCCCACAAACACTGACTCTCAATGGGGTACAGTTCCACACACACTGACTCTCACTGGGGTACAATTCCACACACACTGACACTCACTGGGGTACAGTCCCACACACACACACTCTCACTGATGTACAGTCCCACACACACTGACTCTCACTCGGGTACATTTTCACACACACTGACTCTCACTGGGGTACATTTCCACACACATTGTGTCTCACTGGAATAGAACACCACAGAAAACTCGCTCTCACTGGGTTACAGTTCAACACAAATGCACTCTCACTGAGGTACAGTCCAACACACGCTGACTCTCAATGGGATACAGTTCCACACACACAGACTCTCACTGGGGTACAGTTCCAGACACACTGAAAATCACTGGGGTACAGATCCACACACACAGCCTCTCGCTGGGATACATTTCCACACACAGTGACTCTCACTGGGAAACAGTTCCACACATACTGACAATAACTGGGGTACAGTTCCATCCACGCTGACACTCACTGGGGTACAGTTCCACACACACTGACTCTCACTTGGGTAGTTCCACACACACTGACTCTCACTGGGGTACAGTTCTACAAAAACACTGACACTCACTGGGGCACAGTTCCACAACACTGACACTCACTGGGGTACAGTTCCACGCACTCTGACAATCACTGGGATACAGTTCCACACACACAGACTCTCACTGGGGTACATTTCAAAAGAAAACACGCTCTCACTGGGGTACAGTTCCACACAAACGGACTCTCACTGGGGTACAGTTCCACACACACTGACTCTCACAGGGGGAGAGTTCCACACATACTGACAATCACTAGGGTACAGGTCCACACACACTGCCTCTCAGTGGGATACAGTTCCACACAGACTGACTCTCACTGGGATACATTTCCACACAGATAAAAACAAAAAAACTGCGGATGCTGGAAATCCAAAACAAAAACAGAATTACCTGGAAAAACTCAGCAGGTCTGGCAGCATCGGCGGAGAAGAAAAGAGTTGACGTTTCGAGTCCTCATGACCCTTCGACAGAACTTGTTCTGTCGAAGGGTCATGAGGACTCGAAACGTCAACTCTTTTCTTCTCCGCCGATGCTGCCAGACCTGCTGAGTTTTTCCAGGTAACTCTGTTTTTGTTTTACATTTCCACACACACTGACTTTCACTGGGGTTCAGTTCCACACACACTGTCTCTCACTGCGGAACAATTCCACACGCTTTGACACTCACTGGGGTACATTCCCTCACACAATGACTCTCACTGAGGTACAGTCCCACACACTCTGACACTCGTTGGGGTACAGTTTCAGACACACTGGCACTCACTGGGGTACAGTTCCATCCATACTGACACTCGCTGAGGTACAGTACCACACACACTGACTCTCACTGGGGTCACTTTCCACACACACTTTCTCTCACTGGGGTACAGTTCCACAGAAAACTCACTCTCACTGGGGTGCACTTCCACACCAAAGGACTCTCACTGGGTTACAGTTCCTCACTCACTGACTCTCACTGGGGTACAGTTCCAAACACACTGATTCTCAAAGGGGCACAATTCCACACACACTGACTCTCACTGGGAAACAGTTCCACACACACTGACTCTCACTAGGGTACACTTCCACCACACTGAAACTCACTGCGATACAATTCCACACACACTGACTCTCACTGGGATACAGTCCCACACACACTGACTCTCAATGGGGTCCAGTTCCACACACACTGACTCTCACTGGGAAACAGTTCCAAAAATACTGATAATCACTGGGGTACAATTCCATCCACACTGACACTCACTGGGGTACAGTTGCACACACACTGACTCTCACACTGGGGTACAGTTCCAAAGAACAATCGCTCACATTGCGGTACAGTTCCACACACACTGTCTGTCACTTGGGTACAGTCCCACACACACTGCCTCTGACTGGGGAACAATTCCACACACACTGACATTCACTGGGGTACAATCCCACACACACTGACTCTAACTGGGGTACAGTTCCAAAAACAATGACTCTCACTGAGGCACAGTCCCACACACACTGACTCTCACTGGGGTACAATTCCACACACACTGACTCTCACTGGGGTACAGTTCCACAAACACTGACTCCCACTGGTGTACAGACCCACATACACTGACTCTCGATGGGGTACAGTTCCAAACATACTGACTCTCACTGGGATACAATTCCACACACACTGACACTCACTGGGGTACAGTTCACACACACTGACTCTCATTGGGGTATAGTCCCACACACACTAACTCTCACTGTGGTACAATTCCACACACACTGACTCTCACTGGGGTACAATTCCACACACACTAACAATCACTGGGGTACAGCTCCACACAAACAGCCTCTCACTGGGATACAGTTCCACACACACTGACTCTCACTGGGATACAGTTACACACATACTGACAATCACTGGGGTACAGTTCCACACACACTGACTCTCACTGGGATACAGTTCCACACATACTGACAATCACTGGGGTACAGTTCCATCCACACTGACACTCACTGGTATACAGTTCCACACTCGCTGACACTCACTGGGGGACAGTCCCACACTCACTCAATCTCACTGGGGTACAATTCCACACACACTGCCACTCAGTGGGGTACAGTTCCACACACACTGACTCTCACTGGGGTACAGTCCAACACACACTGACTCTCACTGGGGTACAATTCCACACACACTGACTCTCTTTGGGGTACAGTCCCACACACACTGACTCTCACTGGGGTACAGTTCCACACACAGTGACTCTCACTGGGGTACAGTTCCACACACACTGACTCTCACAGGGGTACTGTTCCGCACACACTGACTCCCACTGTTGTACAGTCCCACACACACTGACTTTCACTGGGGTCCAGTTCCACACACACTGACTCTCACTGCGGTAAAATTCCACACACACTGACACACACTGGGGTACAGTCCCTCACGGACTGACTCTCATTGAGGTACAGTCCCACACACATTGACTCTCATTGGGGTACAGTTTCACGCACACTGACTCTCACTGGGGTACATTTCCACACACACTGTCTCTCACTGGGGTACAGTTCCAAAGAAAACTCGCTCTCACTGGGGTACAGTTCCACATAAAAGGACTCTCACTGGGGTACAGTTCCTCACTCACTGACTCTCACTGGGGTACAGTCCCACACACACTGACTCTCACTGGGGTCCAGTTCCACACACACTGACTCTCACTGGGAAACAGTTCCAAAAATACTGACAATCACTGGGGTACAATTCCATCCACACTGACACTCACTGGGGTACAGTTGCACACACGCTGACTCTCACACTGGGGTACAGTTCCAAAGAACAATCGCTCTCACTGGGGTACAGTTCCACACACACTGTCTGTGACTCGGGTACAGTCCCACAAACACTGCCTCTGACTGGGGTACAATTCCACACACACTGACATTCACTGGGGTACAATCCCACACACACTGACTCTAACTGGGGTACAGTTCCAAAAACAATGACTCTCACTGAGGTACAGTCCCACACACACTGACTCTCACTGGGGTACAATTCCACACACACTGACTCTCACTGGGGTACAGTTCCACAAACAGTGACTCCCACTGGTGTACAGACCCACATACACTGACTCTCGATGGGGTACAGTTCCACACACATTGACTCTCACTGGGGTACAATTCCACACACACTGACACTCACTGGGGTACAGTTCCACACACACTGACTCCCAGTGGTGTACAGTCCCACACACAGTGAATCTCTGTGGGGTACAGTTCCACACACACTGACTCTCACTGTGGTACAGCGCCACACACACCGAATCTCACGAGGGTACAGTCCCACACACACTGACTCTCACTGGGGTACAAATCCACACACACTGACTCTCACTGGGGTACAGTCGCACACACACTGACTCTCACTAGGTTACAGTTCCACACACACTGACTCTCACTGGGGTATAGTCCCACACACACTGACTCTCACTGTGGTACAATTCCACACACACTGACTCTCACTGGGTACAGTTCCACATACACTGACAATCACTGGGGTACAGTTCCACACACACTTTCTCTCACTGGGGTACATTTTCACAGAAAACCCGCTCTCACTGGGGTAAAGTTCCACACAAAATAACGCTCAATTCGGTACAGTCGCACACACACTGACTCTCAATGGGGTACAGTCCCACACAAACTGACTCTCACTGGGGTACAGTTCAAAAAACAATGACTCTCACTGGGGTACAGTCCCACACACACTGACTCTCACTGGGGTACAATTCCACACACACTGACTCTCACGGGGGTACAGTTCCACAAAAACTGACCCCCATTGGTGTACAGTCCCACAAACACTGACTCTCGATGGGGTACAGTTCCACACACACTGACACTCACTGGGGTACAATTCCACACACACTGACACTCACTGGGGTACAGTCCCACACACACAGAATCTCACTGATGTACAGTCCCACACACACTGACTCTCACTGGGGTACAGTTTCACACACACTGACTCTCACTGGGGTACAGTTCCATCCACACTGACACTCACTGGGGTACATTTCCACACACACTGTCTCTCACTGGAATACAATTCCACAGAAAACCCGCTCTCACTGGGTTACAGTTCAACATAAACGCACTCTCACTGAGGTACAGTTCCACACACACTGATTCTCACTGGGATACAGTTCCAGACACACTGACAATCACTGGGGTACAGATCCACACACACAGCCTCTCACTGGGATACAGTTCCACACACAGTGACTCTCACTGGGATACAGTTCCACACATACTGACAATAACTGGGGTACAGTTCCATCCACGCTGACACGCACTGGGGTTCAGTTCCACACACACTGACTCTCACTGGGGTACAGTTCCACACACACTGACTCTCACTGGGGTACAGTTCCACAAACAGTGACACTCACTGGGGTACAGTTTCACACACACTGACTCTCACTGGGGTACAGTTCCACACACACTGACTCTCACTGGGATGCATTTCCACACACACTGACTCTCACTGGGATACAATTCCACACACACTGACGCTCACTGGGGTACAGTTCTACAAAAACACTGACACTCACTGGGGCACAGTTCCACAACACTGACACACACTGGGGTACAGATCCACGCACACTGACAATTACTGGGGTACAGTTCCACACACACAGACTCTCACTGGGGTACATTTCCACAGAAAACACGCTCTCACTGGGGTACAGTTCCACACAAACGGACTCTCACTGGGGTACAGTTCCACACACACTGACTCTCACTGGGGTACAGTTCCACACATACTGACAAACACTAGGGTACAGCTCCACACACACTGCCTCTCACTGGGATACAGTTCCACACAGACTGACTCTCACTGGGGTACAGTACCACACACACTGACTCCCACTGGGGTTCAGTTCCACAAACACTGACTCCCACTGGTGTACAGTCCCACACACACAGACTCTCACTGATGTACAGTCCCACACACACTGTCTCTCACTGGGGTACAGTTTCACACACACTGACTCTCACTGGGGTACAGTTCCATCCACACTGACACTCACTGGGCTACAGTTCCAAACACACTGACTCTCACTGGGGTACATTTCCACACACACTGTCTCTCACTGGAATACAATTCCACAGAAAACCCGCTCTCACTGGGTTACAGATCAACACAAACGCACTCTCACTGAGGTACAGTTCCACACACACTGACTCTCACTGGGATACAGTTCCACACACACGGACTCTCACTGGGGTACAGTTCCAAACACACTGACTCTCACTCGGGTACACTTCCACACACACTGTCTCTCACTGGAATACAATTCCACAGAAAACTCGCTCTCACTGTTTTACAGAGCAACACAAACGCACTCTCACTGAGGTACAGTTCCACACACACTGACTCTCACTGGGATACAGTTCCACACACACAGACTCTCACTGGGGTACAGTTCCAGACACACTGACAATCACTGGGGTACAGATCCACGCACACTGACAATTACTGGGGTACAGTTCCACACACACAGACTCTCACTGGGGTACATTTCCACAGAAAACACGCTCTCACTGGGGTACAGTTCCAAACAAACGGACTCTCACTGGGGTACAGTTCCACACACACTGACTCTCACTGGGGTACAGTTCCACACATACTGACAAACACTAGGGTACAGCTCCACACACACTGCCTCTCACTGGGATACAGTTCCACACAGACTGACTCTCACTGGGGTACAGTACCACACACACTGACTCCCACTGGGGTACAGTTCCACAAACACTGACTCCCACTGGTGTACAGTCCCACACACACAGACTCTCACTGATGTACAGTCCCACACACACTGTCTCTCACTGGGGTACAGTTTCACACACACTGACTCTCACTGGGGTACAGTTCCATCCACACTGACACTCACTGGGCTACAGTTCCAAACACACTGACTCTCACTGGGGTACATTTCCACACACACTGTCTCTCACTGGAATACAATTCCACAGAAAACCCGCTCTCACTGGGATACAGATCAACACAAACGCACTCTCACTGAGGTACAGTTCCACACACACTGACTCTCACTGGGATACAGTTCCACACACACGGACTCTCACTGGGGTACAGTTCCAAACACACTGACTCTCACTCGGGTACACTTCCACACACACTGTCTCTCACTGGAATACAATTCCACAGAAAACTCGCTCTCACTGTTTTACAGATCAACACAAACGCACTCTCACTGAGGTACAGTTCCACACACACTGACTCTCACTGGGATACAGTTCCACACACACTGACTCCCACTGGGGTACAGTTCCAAAAACAATGACTCGCAGTGGGGTACAGTCCCACACACACTGACTCTCACTGGGGTACAATTCCACGCACACTGAATCTCACTGGGGTACAGTTCCACAAACACTGACTCCCACTGGTGTACAGTCCCACAAACACTGACTCTCGATGGGGTATAGTTCTACACACACTGAATCTCACTGGGGTACAATTCCACACAAACTGACACTCACTGGGGTATAGTCCCACACACACAGACTCTCACTGATGTACAGTCCCACACACACTGACTCTCACTTGGGAACAGTTTCACACACACTGACTCTCACTGGGGTACAGTTCCACAACACTGACACTCACTGGGGTACAGATCCACGCACAATGACAATTACTGGGGTACAGTTCCACACACACAGACTCTCACTGGGGTACATTTCCACAGAAACCACGCTCTCACTGGGGTACAGTTCCACACAAACGGTCTCTCACTGGTGTACAGTTCCACACACACTGACTCTCACTGGGGTACAGTTCCAAACACACTGACTCTCACTGGGGTACATTTCCACACACACTGTCTCTCACTGGGATACAGTTCCACACACACAGACTCTCACTGGGGTACAGTTCCAGACACACTGACAATCACTGGGGTACAGATCCACGCACACTGACAATTACTGGGGTACAGTTCCACACACACAGACTCTCACTGGGGTACATTTCCACAGAAAACACGCTCTCACTGGGGTACAGTTCCACACAAACGGACTCTCACTGGGGTACAGTTCCACACACACTGACTCTCACTGGGGTACAGTTCCACACATACTGACAAACACTAGGGTACAGCTCCACACACACAGCCTCTCACTGGGATACAGTTCCACACATACTGACAATAACTGGGGTACATTTCCATCCACGCTGACACTCACCGGGGTACAGTTCCACACACACTGACTCTCACTGGGGTACAGTTCCACACACACTGACTCTCACTGGGGTATAGTCCCACACACACTGACTCTCACTGTGGTACAATTCCACACACACTGACTCTCACTGGGTACAGTTCCACATACACTGACAATCACTGGGGTACAGTTCCACACACACTTTCTCTCACTGGGGTACATTTTCACAGAAAACCCGCTCTCACTGGGGTAAACTTTCCACACAAAATAACGCTCAATTCGGTACAGTCGCACACACACTGACTCTCACTGGGGTACAGTCCCACACAAACTGACTCTTACTGGGGTACAGTTCAAAAAACAATGACTCTCACTGGGGTACAGTCCCACACACACTGACTCTCACTGGGGTACAATTCCACACACACTGACTCTCACGGGGGTACAGTTCCACAAAAACTGACTCCCATTGGTGTACAGTCCCACAAACACTGACTCTCGATGGGGTACAGTTTCACACACACTGACACTCACTGGGGTACAGTCCCACACACACAGAATCTCACTGATGTACAGTTCCACACACACTGACACTCACTGGGGTACAATTCCACACACACTGACACTCACTGGGGTACAGTCCCACACACACAGAATCTCACTGATGTACAGTCCCACACACACTGACTCTCACTGGGGTACAGTTTCACACACACTGACTCTCACTGGGGTACAGTTCCATCCACACTGACACTCACTGGGCTACAGTTCCACACACACTGACTCTCACTGGGGTACATTTCCACACACACTGTCTCTCACTGGAATACAATTCCACAGAAAACCCGCTCTCACTGGGTTACAGTTCAACATAAACGCACTCTCACTGAGGTACAGTTCCACACACACTGATTCTCACTGGGATACAGTTCCAGACACACTGACAATCACTGGGGTACAGATCCACACACACAGCCTCTCACTGGGATACAGTTCCACACACAGTGACTCTCACTGGGATACATTTCCACACATACTGACAATAACTGGGGTACAGTTCCATCCACGCTGACACTCACTGGGGTACAGTTCCACACACACTGTCTCTCACTGGGGTACAGTTCCACACACACTGACTCTCACTGTGGTACAGTTCCACAAACAGTGACACTCACTGGGGTACAGTTTCACACACACTGACTCTCACTGGGGTACAGTTCCACACACACTGACTCTCACTGGGATACATTTCCACACACACTGACTCTCACTGGGATACAATTCCACACACACTGACGCTCACTGGGGTACAGTTCTACAAAAACACTGACACTCACTGCGGCACAGTTCCACAACACTGACACACACTGGGGTACAGATCCACGCACACTGACAATTACTGGGGTACAGTTCCACACACACAGACTCTCACTGGGGTACATTTCCACAGAAAACACGCTCTCACTGGGGTACAGTTCCACACAAACGGACTCTCACTGGGGTACAGTTCCACACACACTGACTCTCACTGGGGTACAGTTCCACACATACTGACAAACACTAGGGTACAGCTCCACACACACTGCCTCTCACTGGGATACAGTTCCACACAGACTGACTCTCACTGGGGTACAGTACCACACACACTGATTCCCACTGGGGTACAGTTCCACAAACACTGACTCCCACTGGTGTACAGTCCCACACACACAGACTCTCACTGATGTACAGTCCCACACACACTGACTCTCACTGGGGTACAGTTTCACACACACTGACTCTCACTGGGGTACATTTCCACAGAAAACACGCTCTCACTGGGGTACAGATCCACACAAACGGACTCTCACTGGGGTACAGTTCCACACGCATTGCCTCTCACTGGGGTACAGTTCCACACACACTGACTTTCACTGGTGTTCTGTTCCACACTCACTGACTCTCACTGCGGTACAATTCCACATTCATTGTCACTCACTGGGGTACATTCCCACACACAATGACTCTCACTGAGGTACAGTCCCACACACACTGACACTCATTGGGGTACATTTTCAGCCACACTGACTCTCACTGGGGTACAGTTCCACACACACTGAATCTCACTGGGGTCCAATTCCACACACACTGTCTCTCACTGGGGTGCTTTTCCACACCAAAAGACTCTCACTGATTTACAGTTCCTCACTCAATGACTCTCACTGGGGTACAGTTCCAAACACAATGATTCTCACTGGGGTACAATTCCACACACACTGACACTCACTGGGGTACAGTCCCACACACACAGAATCTCACTGATGTACAGTCCCATACACACTGACTCTCACTGGGGTACAGTTTCACACACACTGACTCTCACTGGGGTACAGTTCCATCCACACTGACACTCACTGGGCTACAGTTCCACACACACTGACTCTCACTGGGGTACATTTCCACACACACTGTCTCTCACTGGAATACAATTCCACAGAAAACCCGCTCTCACTGGGTTACAGTTCAACATAAACGCACTCTCACTGAGGTACAGTTCCACACACACTGATTCTCACTGGGATACAGTTCCAGACACACTGACAATCACTGGGGTACAGATCCACACACACAGCCTCTCACTGGGATACAGTTCCACACACAGTGACTCTCACTGGGATACATTTCCACACATACTGACAATAACTGGGGTACAGTTCCATCCACGCTGACACTCACTGGGGTACAGTTCCACACACACTGTCTCTCACTGGGGTACAGTTCCACACACACTGACTCTCACTGTGGTACAGTTCCACAAACAGTGACACTCACTGGGGTACAGTTTCACACACACTGACTCTCACTGGGGTACAGTTCCACACACACTGACTCTCACTGGGATACATTTCCACACACACTGACTCTCACTGGGATACAATACCACACACACTGACGCTCACTGGGGTACAGTTCTACAAAAACACTGACACTCACTGGGGCACAGTTCCACAACACTGACACACACTGGGGTACAGATCCACGCACACTGACAATTACTGGGGTACAGTTCCACACACACAGACTCTCACTGGGGTACATTTCCACAGAAAACACGCTCTCACTGGGGTACAGTTCCACACAAACGGACTCTCACTGGGGTACAGTTCCACACACACTGACTCTCACTGGGGTACAGTTCCACACATACTGACAAACACTAGGGTACAGCTCCACACACACTGCCTCTCACTGGGATACAGTTCCACACAGACTGACTCTCACTGGGGTACAGTACCACACACACTGATTCCCACTGGGGTACAGTTCCACAAACACTGACTCCCACTGGTGTACAGTCCCACACACACAGACTCTCACTGATGTACAGTCCCACACACACTGACTCTCACTGGGGTACAGTTTCACACACACTGACTCTCACTGGGGTACATTTCCACAGAAAACACGCTCTCACTGGGGTACAGATCCACACAAACGGACTCTCACTGGGGTACAGTTCCACACGCATTGCCTCTCACTGGGGTACAGTTCCACACACACTGACTTTCACTGGTGTTCTGTTCCACACTCACTGACTCTCACTGCGGTACAATTCCACATTCATTGTCACTCACTGGGGTACATTCCCACACACAATGACTCTCACTGAGGTACAGTCCCACACACACTGACACTCATTGGGGTACATTTTCAGCCACACTGGCTCTCACTGGGGTACAGTTCCATCCACACTGACACTCACTGAGGTACAGTTCCACACACACTGAATCTCACTGGGGTCCAATTCCACACACACTGTCTCTCACTGGGGTGCTTTTCCACACCAAAAGACTCTCACTGATTTACAGTTCCTCACTCAATGACTCTCACTGGGGTACAGTTCCAAACACAATGATTCTCACTGGGGTACAATTCCACACACACTGACTCTCACTGGGAAACAGTTCCACACACACTGACAATCACTGGGGTACAGATCCACACACACAGCCTCTCACTGGGATACAGTTCCACACACAGTGACTCTCACTGGGATACATTTCCACACATACTGACAATAACTGGGGTACAGTTCCATCCACGCTGACACTCACTGGGGTACAGTTCCACACACACTGTCTCTCACTGGGGTACAGTTCCACACACACTGACTCTCACTGTGGTACAGTTCCACAAACAGTGACACTCACTGGGGTACAGTTTCACACACACTGACTCTCACTGGGGTACAGTTCCACACACACTGACTCTCACTGGGATACATTTCCACACACACTGACTCTCACTGGGATACAATTCCACACACACTGACGCTCACTGGGGTACAGTTCTACAAAAACACTGACACTCACTGGGGCACAGTTCCACAACACTGACACACACTGGGGTACAGATCCACGCACACTGACAATTACTGGGGTACAGTTCCACACACACAGACTCTCACTGGGGTACATTTCCACAGAAAACACGCTCTCACTGGGGTACAGTTCCACACAAACGGACTCTCACTGGGGTACAGTTCCACACATACTGACTCTCACTGGGGTACAGTTCCACACATACTGACAAACACTAGGGTACAGCTCCACACACACTGCCTCTCACTGGGATACAGTTCCACACAGACTGACTCTCACTGGGGTACAGTACCACACACACTGATTCCCACTGGGGTACAGTTCCACAAACACTGACTCCCACTGGTGTACAGTCCCACACACACAGACTCTCACTGATGTACAGTCCCACACACACTGACTCTCACTGGGGTACAGTTTCACACACACTGACTCTCACTGGGGTACATTTCCACAGAAAACACGCTCTCACTGGGGTACAGATCCACACAAACGGACTCTCACTGGGGTACAGTTCCACACGCATTGCCTCTCACTGGGGTACAGTTCCACACACACTGACTTTCACTGGTGTTCTGTTCCACACTCAATGACTCTCACTGCGGTACAATTCCACATTCATTGTCACTCACTGGGGTACATTCCCACACACAATGACTCTCACTGAGGTACAGTCCCACACACACTGACACTCATTGGGGTACATTTTCAGCCACACTGGCTCTCACTGGGGTACAGTTCCATCCACACTGACACTCACTGAGGTACAGTTCCACACACACTGAATCTCACTGGGGTCCAATTCCACACACACTGTCTCTCACTGGGGTGCTTTTCCACACCAAAAGACTCTCACTGATTTACAGTTCCTCACTCAATGACTCTCACTGGGGTACAGTTCCAAACACAATGATTCTCACTGGGGTACAATTCCACACACACTGACTCTCACTGGGAAACAGTTCCACACACACTGACTCTCACTGGGGTACATTTCCACACACACTGTCTCTCACTGGAATACAATTCCACAGAAAACCCGCTCTCACTGGGTTACGGTTCAACACAAACGCACTCTCACGGAGGTACAGTTCCACACACACTGATTCTCACTGGGATACAGTTCCAGACACACTGACAATCACTGGGGTACAGATCCACACACACAGCCTCTCACTGGGATACAGTTCCACACACAGTGACTCTCACTGTGATACAGTTCCACAAATACTGACAATAACTGGGGTACAGTTCCATCCACGCTGACACTCACTGGGGTACTGTTCCATACACACTGACTCTCACTGGGGTACAGTTCCACACACACTGACTCTCACTGGGGTACAGTTCCACAAACAGTGACCCTCACTGGGGTACAGTTTCACACACACTGACTCTCACTGGGGTACAGTTCCACACACACTGACACTCACTGGGATACATTTCCACACACACTGACTCTCACTGGGATACAATTCCACACACACTGACTCTCACTGGGGTACAGTTCTACAAAAACACTGACAATCACTGGGGCACAGTTCCACAACACTGACACTCACTGGGGTACAGATCCGCGCACAATGACAACTACTGGGGTACAGTTCCACACACACAGACTCTCACTGGGGTACATTTCCACAGAAACCACGCTCTCACTGGGGTACAGTTCCACACAAACAGTCTCTCACTGGGGTACAGTTCCACACACACTGACTCTCACTGGGGTACAGTTCCACACATACTGACAAACACTAGGGTACAGCTCCACACACACTGCCTCTCACTGGGATACAGTTCCACACAGACTGACTCTCACTGGGGTACAGTACCACACACACTGACTCCCACTGGGGTACAGTTCCACAAACACTGACTCCCACTGGTGTACAGTCCCACACACACAGACTCTCACTGATGTACAGTCCCACACACACTGTCTCTCACTGGGGTACAGTTTCACACACACTGACTCTCACTGGGGTACAGTTCCATCCACACTGACACTCACTGGGCTACAGTTCCAAACACACTGACTCTCACTGGGGTACATTTCCACACACACTGTCTCTCACTGGAATACAATTCCACAGAAAACCCGCTCTCACTGGGTTACAGATCAACACAAACGCACTCTCACTGAGGTACAGTTCCACACACACTGACTCTCACTGGGATACAGTTCCACACACACGGACTCTCACTGGGGTACAGTTCCAAACACACTGACTCTCACTCGGGTACACTTCCACACACACTGTCTCTCACTGGAATACAATTCCACAGAAAACTCGCTCTCACTGTTTTACAGAGCAACACAAACGCACTCTCACTGAGGTACAGTTCCACACACACTGACTCTCACTGGGATACAGTTCCACACACACAGACTCTCACTGGGGTACAGTTCCAGACACACTGACAATCACTGGGGTACAGATCCACGCACACTGACAATTACTGGGGTACAGTTCCACACACACAGACTCTCACTGGGGTACATTTCCACAGAAAACACGCTCTCACTGGGGTACAGTTCCACACAAACGGACTCTCACTGGGGTACAGTTCCACACACACTGACTCTCACTGGGGTACAGTTCCACACATACTGACAAACACTAGGGTACAGCTCCACACACACAGCCTCTCACTGGGATACAGTTCCACACATACTGACAATAACTGGGGTACATTTCCATCCACGCTGACACTCACCGGGGTACAGTTCCACACACACTGACTCTCACTGGGGTACAGTTCCACACACACTGACTCTCACTGGGGTATAGTCCCACACACACTGACTCTCACTGTGGTACAATTCCACACACACTGACTCTCACTGGGTACAGTTCCACATACACTGACAATCACTGGGGTACAGTTCCACACACACTTTCTCTCACTGGGGTACATTTTCACAGAAAACCCGCTCTCACTGGGGTAAACTTTCCACACAAAATAACGCTCAATTCGGTACAGTCGCACACACACTGACTCTCACTGGGGTACAGTCCCACACAAACTGACTCTTACTGGGGTACAGTTCAAAAAACAATGACTCTCACTGGGGTACAGTCCCACACACACTGACTCTCACTGGGGTACAATTCCACACACACTGACTCTCACGGGGGTACAGTTCCACAAAAACTGACTCCCATTGGTGTACAGTCCCACAAACACTGACTCTCGATGGGGTACAGTTTCACACACACTGACACTCACTGGGGTACAGTCCCACACACACAGAATCTCACTGATGTACAGTTCCACACACACTGACACTCACTGGGGTACAATTCCACACACACTGACACTCACTGGGGTACAGTCCCACACACACAGAATCTCACTGATGTACAGTCCCACACACACTGACTCTCACTGGGGTACAGTTTCACACACACTGACTCTCACTGGGGTACAGTTCCATCCACACTGACACTCACTGGGCTACAGTTCCACACACACTGACTCTCACTGGGGTACATTTCCACACACACTGTCTCTCACTGGAATACAATTCCACAGAAAACCCGCTCTCACTGGGTTACAGTTCAACATAAACGCACTCTCACTGAGGTACAGTTCCACACACACTGATTCTCACTGGGATACAGTTCCAGACACACTGACAATCACTGGGGTACAGATCCACACACACAGCCTCTCACTGGGATACAGTTCCACACACAGTGACTCTCACTGGGATACATTTCCACACATACTGACAATAACTGGGGTACAGTTCCATCCACGCTGACACTCACTGGGGTACAGTTCCACACACACTGTCTCTCACTGGGGTACAGTTCCACACACACTGACTCTCACTGTGGTACAGTTCCACAAACAGTGACACTCACTGGGGTACAGTTTCACACACACTGACTCTCACTGGGGTACAGTTCCACACACACTGACTCTCACTGGGATACATTTCCACACACACTGACTCTCACTGGGATACAATTCCACACACACTGACGCTCACTGGGGTACAGTTCTACAAAAACACTGACACTCACTGCGGCACAGTTCCACAACACTGACACACACTGGGGTACAGATCCACGCACACTGACAATTACTGGGGTACAGTTCCACACACACAGACTCTCACTGGGGTACATTTCCACAGAAAACACGCTCTCACTGGGGTACAGTTCCACACAAACGGACTCTCACTGGGGTACAGTTCCACACACACTGACTCTCACTGGGGTACAGTTCCACACATACTGACAAACACTAGGGTACAGCTCCACACACACTGCCTCTCACTGGGATACAGTTCCACACAGACTGACTCTCACTGGGGTACAGTACCACACACACTGATTCCCACTGGGGTACAGTTCCACAAACACTGACTCCCACTGGTGTACAGTCCCACACACACAGACTCTCACTGATGTACAGTCCCACACACACTGACTCTCACTGGGGTACAGTTTCACACACACTGACTCTCACTGGGGTACATTTCCACAGAAAACACGCTCTCACTGGGGTACAGATCCACACAAACGGACTCTCACTGGGGTACAGTTCCACACGCATTGCCTCTCACTGGGGTACAGTTCCACACACACTGACTTTCACTGGTGTTCTGTTCCACACTCACTGACTCTCACTGCGGTACAATTCCACATTCATTGTCACTCACTGGGGTACATTCCCACACACAATGACTCTCACTGAGGTACAGTCCCACACACACTGACACTCATTGGGGTACATTTTCAGCCACACTGACTCTCACTGGGGTACAGTTCCACACACACTGAATCTCACTGGGGTCCAATTCCACACACACTGTCTCTCACTGGGGTGCTTTTCCACACCAAAAGACTCTCACTGATTTACAGTTCCTCACTCAATGACTCTCACTGGGGTACAGTTCCAAACACAATGATTCTCACTGGGGTACAATTCCACACACACTGACACTCACTGGGGTACAGTCCCACACACACAGAATCTCACTGATGTACAGTCCCATACACACTGACTCTCACTGGGGTACAGTTTCACACACACTGACTCTCACTGGGGTACAGTTCCATCCACACTGACACTCACTGGGCTACAGTTCCACACACACTGACTCTCACTGGGGTACATTTCCACACACACTGTCTCTCACTGGAATACAATTCCACAGAAAACCCGCTCTCACTGGGTTACAGTTCAACATAAACGCACTCTCACTGAGGTACAGTTCCACACACACTGATTCTCACTGGGATACAGTTCCAGACACACTGACAATCACTGGGGTACAGATCCACACACACAGCCTCTCACTGGGATACAGTTCCACACACAGTGACTCTCACTGGGATACATTTCCACACATACTGACAATAACTGGGGTACAGTTCCATCCACGCTGACACTCACTGGGGTACAGTTCCACAACACTGACACACACTGGGGTACAGATCCACGCACACTGACAATTACTGGGGTACAGTTCCACACACACAGACTCTCACTGGGGTACATTTCCACAGAAAACACGCTCTCACTGGGGTACAGTTCCACACAAACGGACTCTCACTGGGGTACAGTTCCACACACACTGACTCTCACTGGGGTACAGTTCCACACATACTGACAAACACTAGGGTACAGCTCCACACACACTGCCTCTCACTGGGATACAGTTCCACACAGACTGACTCTCACTGGGGTACAGTACCACACACACTGATTCCCACTGGGGTACAGTTCCACAAACACTGACTCCCACTGGTGTACAGTCCCACACACACAGACTCTCACTGATGTACAGTCCCACACACACTGACTCTCACTGGGGTACAGTTTCACACACACTGACTCTCACTGGGGTACATTTCCACAGAAAACACGCTCTCACTGGGGTACAGATCCACACAAACGGACTCTCACTGGGGTACAGTTCCACACGCATTGCCTCTCACTGGGGTACAGTTCCACACACACTGACTTTCACTGGTGTTCTGTTCCACACTCACTGACTCTCACTGCGGTACAATTCCACATTCATTGTCACTCACTGGGGTACATTCCCACACACAATGACTCTCACTGAGGTACAGTCCCACACACACTGACACTCATTGGGGTACATTTTCAGCCACACTGGCTCTCACTGGGGTACAGTTCCATCCACACTGACACTCACTGAGGTACAGTTCCACACACACTGAATCTCACTGGGGTCCAATTCCACACACACTGTCTCTCACTGGGGTGCTTTTCCACA
The DNA here is from genome assembly GCF_017639515.1 of Carcharodon carcharias. Taxonomy (NCBI): domain Eukaryota; kingdom Metazoa; phylum Chordata; class Chondrichthyes; order Lamniformes; family Lamnidae; genus Carcharodon; species Carcharodon carcharias. The sequence continues at coordinate 11,083,676 of NC_054478.1, read as the reverse complement.
CCAAAAGACTCTCACTGATTTACAGTTCCTCACTCAATGACTCTCACTGGGGTACAGTTCCAAACACAATGATTCTCACTGGGGTACAATTCCACACACACTGACTCTCACTGGGAAACAGTTCCACACACACTGACAATCACTGGGGTACAGATCCACACACACAGCCTCTCACTGGGATACAGTTCCACACACAGTGACTCTCACTGGGATACATTTCCACACATACTGACAATAACTGGGGTACAGTTCCATCCACGCTGACACTCACTGGGGTACAGTTCCACAACACTGACACACACTGGGGTACAGATCCACGCACACTGACAATTACTGGGGTACAGTTCCACACACACAGACTCTCACTGGGGTACATTTCCACAGAAAACACGCTCTCACTGGGGTACAGTTCCACACAAACGGACTCTCACTGGGGTACAGTTCCACACACACTGACTCTCACTGGGGTACAGTTCCACACATACTGACAAACACTAGGGTACAGCTCCACACACACTGCCTCTCACTGGGATACAGTTCCACACAGACTGACTCTCACTGGGGTACAGTACCACACACACTGATTCCCACTGGGGTACAGTTCCACAAACACTGACTCCCACTGGTGTACAGTCCCACACACACAGACTCTCACTGATGTACAGTCCCACACACACTGACTCTCACTGGGGTACAGTTTCACACACACTGACTCTCACTGGGGTACATTTCCACAGAAAACACGCTCTCACTGGGGTACAGATCCACACAAACGGACTCTCACTGGGGTACAGTTCCACACGCATTGCCTCTCACTGGGGTACAGTTCCACACACACTGACTTTCACTGGTGTTCTGTTCCACACTCACTGACTCTCACTGCGGTACAATTCCACATTCATTGTCACTCACTGGGGTACATTCCCACACACAATGACTCTCACTGAGGTACAGTCCCACACACACTGACACTCATTGGGGTACATTTTCAGCCACACTGGCTCTCACTGGGGTACAGTTCCATCCACACTGACACTCACTGAGGTACAGTTCCACACACACTGAATCTCACTGGGGTCCAATTCCACACACACTGTCTCTCACTGGGGTGCTTTTCCACACCAAAAGACTCTCACTGATTTACAGTTCCTCACTCAATGACTCTCACTGGGGTACAGTTCCAAACACAATGATTCTCACTGGGGTACAATTCCACACACACTGACTCTCACTGGGAAACAGTTCCACACACACTGACAATCACTGGGGTACAGATCCACACACACAGCCTCTCACTGGGATACAGTTCCACACACAGTGACTCTCACTGGGATACATTTCCACACATACTGACAATAACTGGGGTACAGTTCCATCCACGCTGACACTCACTGGGGTACAGTTCCACACACACTGTCTCTCACTGGGGTACAGTTCCACACACACTGACTCTCACTGTGGTACAGTTCCACAAACAGTGACACTCACTGGGGTACAGTTTCACACACACTGACTCTCACTGGGGTACAGTTCCACACACACTGACTCTCACTGGGATACATTTCCACACACACTGACTCTCACTGGGATACAATTCCACACACACTGACGCTCACTGGGGTACAGTTCTACAAAAACACTGACACTCACTGGGGCACAGTTCCACAACACTGACACACACTGGGGTACAGATCCACGCACACTGACAATTACTGGGGTACAGTTCCACACACACAGACTCTCACTGGGGTACATTTCCACAGAAAACACGCTCTCACTGGGGTACAGTTCCACACAAACGGACTCTCACTGGGGTACAGTTCCACACATACTGACTCTCACTGGGGTACAGTTCCACACATACTGACAAACACTAGGGTACAGCTCCACACACACTGCCTCTCACTGGGATACAGTTCCACACAGACTGACTCTCACTGGGGTACAGTACCACACACACTGATTCCCACTGGGGTACAGTTCCACAAACACTGACTCCCACTGGTGTACAGTCCCACACACACAGACTCTCACTGATGTACAGTCCCACACACACTGACTCTCACTGGGGTACAGTTTCACACACACTGACTCTCACTGGGGTACATTTCCACAGAAAACACGCTCTCACTGGGGTACAGATCCACACAAACGGACTCTCACTGGGGTACAGTTCCACACGCATTGCCTCTCACTGGGGTACAGTTCCACACACACTGACTTTCACTGGTGTTCTGTTCCACACTCAATGACTCTCACTGCGGTACAATTCCACATTCATTGTCACTCACTGGGGTACATTCCCACACACAATGACTCTCACTGAGGTACAGTCCCACACACACTGACACTCATTGGGGTACATTTTCAGCCACACTGACTCTCACTGGGGTACAGTTCCATCCACACTGACACTCACTGAGGTACAGTTCCACACACACTGAATCTCACTGGGGTCCAATTCCACACACACTGTCTCTCACTGGGGTGCTTTTCCACACCAAAAGACTCTCACTGATTTACAGTTCCTCACTCAATGACTCTCACTGGGGTACAGTTCCAAACACAATGATTCTCACTGGGGTACAATTCCACACACACTGACTCTCACTGGGAAACAGTTCCACACACACTGACTCTCACTGGGGTACATTTCCACACACACTGTCTCTCACTGGAATACAATTCCACAGAAAACCCGCTCTCACTGGGTTACGGTTCAACACAAACGCACTCTCACGGAGGTACAGTTCCACACACACTGATTCTCACTGGGATACAGTTCCAGACACACTGACAATCACTGGGGTACAGATCCACACACACAGCCTCTCACTGGGATACAGTTCCACACACAGTGACTCTCACTGTGATACAGTTCCACAAATACTGACAATAACTGGGGTACAGTTCCATCCACGCTGACACTCACTGGGGTACTGTTCCATACACACTGACTCTCACTGGGGTACAGTTCCACACACACTGACTCTCACTGGGGTACAGTTCCACAAACAGTGACCCTCACTGGGGTACAGTTTCACACACACTGACTCTCACTGGGGTACAGTTCCACACACACTGACACTCACTGGGATACATTTCCACACACACTGACTCTCACTGGGATACAATTCCACACACACTGACTCTCACTGGGGTACAGTTCTACAAAAACACTGACAATCACTGGGGCACAGTTCCACAACACTGACACTCACTGGGGTACAGATCCGCGCACAATGACAACTACTGGGGTACAGTTCCACACACACAGACTCTCACTGGGGTACATTTCCACAGAAACCACGCTCTCACTGGGGTACAGTTCCACACAAACAGTCTCTCACTGGGGTACAGTTCCACACACACTGACTCTCACTGGGGTACAGTTCCACACATACTGACAAACACTAGGGTACAGCTCCACACACACTGCCTCTCACTGGGATACAGTTCCACACAGACTGACTCTCACTGGGGTACAGTACCACACACACTGACTCCCACTGGGGTACAGTTCCACAAACACTGACTCCCACTGGTGTACAGTCCCACACACACAGACTCTCACTGATGTACAGTCCCACACACACTGTCTCTCACTGGGGTACAGTTTCACACACACTGACTCTCACTGGGGTACAGTTCCATCCACACTGACACTCACTGGGCTACAGTTCCAAACACACTGACTCTCACTGGGGTACATTTCCACACACACTGTCTCTCACTGGAATACAATTCCACAGAAAACCCGCTCTCACTGGGTTACAGATCAACACAAACGCACTCTCACTGAGGTACAGTTCCACACACACTGACTCTCACTGGGATACAGTTCCACACACACGGACTCTCACTGGGGTACAGTTCCAAACACACTGACTCTCACTCGGGTACACTTCCACACACACTGTCTCTCACTGGAATACAATTCCACAGAAAACTCGCTCTCACTGTTTTACAGAGCAACACAAACGCACTCTCACTGAGGTACAGTTCCACACACACTGACTCTCACTGGGATACAGTTCCACACACACAGACTCTCACTGGGGTACAGTTCCAGACACACTGACAATCACTGGGGTACAGATCCACGCACACTGACAATTACTGGGGTACAGTTCCACACACACAGACTCTCACTGGGGTACATTTCCACAGAAAACACGCTCTCACTGGGGTACAGTTCCACACAAACGGACTCTCACTGGGGTACAGTTCCACACACACTGACTCTCACTGGGGTACAGTTCCACACATACTGACAAACACTAGGGTACAGCTCCACACACACAGCCTCTCACTGGGATACAGTTCCACACATACTGACAATAACTGGGGTACATTTCCATCCACGCTGACACTCACCGGGGTACAGTTCCACACACACTGACTCTCACTGGGGTACAGTTCCACACACACTGACTCTCACTGGGGTATAGTCCCACACACACTGACTCTCACTGTGGTACAATTCCACACACACTGACTCTCACTGGGTACAGTTCCACATACACTGACAATCACTGGGGTACAGTTCCACACACACTTTCTCTCACTGGGGTACATTTTCACAGAAAACCCGCTCTCACTGGGGTAAACTTTCCACACAAAATAACGCTCAATTCGGTACAGTCGCACACACACTGACTCTCACTGGGGTACAGTCCCACACAAACTGACTCTTACTGGGGTACAGTTCAAAAAACAATGACTCTCACTGGGGTACAGTCCCACACACACTGACTCTCACTGGGGTACAATTCCACACACACTGACTCTCACGGGGGTACAGTTCCACAAAAACTGACTCCCATTGGTGTACAGTCCCACAAACACTGACTCTCGATGGGGTACAGTTTCACACACACTGACACTCACTGGGGTACAGTCCCACACACACAGAATCTCACTGATGTACAGTTCCACACACACTGACACTCACTGGGGTACAATTCCACACACACTGACACTCACTGGGGTACAGTCCCACACACACAGAATCTCACTGATGTACAGTCCCACACACACTGACTCTCACTGGGGTACAGTTTCACACACACTGACTCTCACTGGGGTACAGTTCCATCCACACTGACACTCACTGGGCTACAGTTCCACACACACTGACTCTCACTGGGGTACATTTCCACACACACTGTCTCTCACTGGAATACAATTCCACAGAAAACCCGCTCTCACTGGGTTACAGTTCAACATAAACGCACTCTCACTGAGGTACAGTTCCACACACACTGATTCTCACTGGGATACAGTTCCAGACACACTGACAATCACTGGGGTACAGATCCACACACACAGCCTCTCACTGGGATACAGTTCCACACACAGTGACTCTCACTGGGATACATTTCCACACATACTGACAATAACTGGGGTACAGTTCCATCCACGCTGACACTCACTGGGGTACAGTTCCACACACACTGTCTCTCACTGGGGTACAGTTCCACACACACTGACTCTCACTGTGGTACAGTTCCACAAACAGTGACACTCACTGGGGTACAGTTTCACACACACTGACTCTCACTGGGGTACAGTTCCACACACACTGACTCTCACTGGGATACATTTCCACACACACTGACTCTCACTGGGATACAATTCCACACACACTGACGCTCACTGGGGTACAGTTCTACAAAAACACTGACACTCACTGCGGCACAGTTCCACAACACTGACACACACTGGGGTACAGATCCACGCACACTGACAATTACTGGGGTACAGTTCCACACACACAGACTCTCACTGGGGTACATTTCCACAGAAAACACGCTCTCACTGGGGTACAGTTCCACACAAACGGACTCTCACTGGGGTACAGTTCCACACACACTGACTCTCACTGGGGTACAGTTCCACACATACTGACAAACACTAGGGTACAGCTCCACACACACTGCCTCTCACTGGGATACAGTTCCACACAGACTGACTCTCACTGGGGTACAGTACCACACACACTGATTCCCACTGGGGTACAGTTCCACAAACACTGACTCCCACTGGTGTACAGTCCCACACACACAGACTCTCACTGATGTACAGTCCCACACACACTGACTCTCACTGGGGTACAGTTTCACACACACTGACTCTCACTGGGGTACATTTCCACAGAAAACACGCTCTCACTGGGGTACAGATCCACACAAACGGACTCTCACTGGGGTACAGTTCCACACGCATTGCCTCTCACTGGGGTACAGTTCCACACACACTGACTTTCACTGGTGTTCTGTTCCACACTCACTGACTCTCACTGCGGTACAATTCCACATTCATTGTCACTCACTGGGGTACATTCCCACACACAATGACTCTCACTGAGGTACAGTCCCACACACACTGACACTCATTGGGGTACATTTTCAGCCACACTGACTCTCACTGGGGTACAGTTCCACACACACTGAATCTCAGTGGGGTCCAATTCCACACACACTGTCTCTCACTGGGGTGCTTTTCCACACCAAAAGACTCTCACTGATTTACAGTTCCTCACTCAATGACTCTCACTGGGGTACAGTTCCAAACACAATGATTCTCACTGGGGTACAATTCCACACACACTGACACTCACTGGGGTACAGTCCCACACACACAGAATCTCACTGATGTACAGTCCCATACACACTGACTCTCACTGGGGTACAGTTTCACACACACTGACTCTCACTGGGGTACAGTTCCATCCACACTGACACTCACTGGGCTACAGTTCCACACACACTGACTCTCACTGGGGTACATTTCCACACACACTGTCTCTCACTGGAATACAATTCCACAGAAAACCCGCTCTCACTGGGTTACAGTTCAACATAAACGCACTCTCACTGAGGTACAGTTCCACACACACTGATTCTCACTGGGATACAGTTCCAGACACACTGACAATCACTGGGGTACAGATCCACACACACAGCCTCTCACTGGGATACAGTTCCACACACAGTGACTCTCACTGGGATACATTTCCACACATACTGACAATAACTGGGGTACAGTTCCATCCACGCTGACACTCACTGGGGTACAGTTCCACACACACTGTCTCTCACTGGGGTACAGTTCCACACACACTGACTCTCACTGTGGTACAGTTCCACAAACAGTGACACTCACTGGGGTACAGTTTCACACACACTGACTCTCACTGGGGTACAGTTCCACACACACTGACTCTCACTGGGATACATTTCCACACACACTGACTCTCACTGGGATACAATTCCACACACACTGACGCTCACTGGGGTACAGTTCTACAAAAACACTGACACTCACTGGGGCACAGTTCCACAACACTGACACACACTGGGGTACAGATCCACGCACACTGACAATTACTGGGGTACAGTTCCACACACACAGACTCTCACTGGGGTACATTTCCACAGAAAACACGCTCTCACTGGGGTACAGTTCCACACAAACGGACTCTCACTGGGGTACAGTTCCACACACACTGACTCTCACTGGGGTACAGTTCCACACACACTGCCTCTCACTGGGATACAGTTCCACACAGACTGACTCTCACTGGGGTACAGTACCACACACACTGATTCCCACTGGGGTACAGTTCCACAAACACTGACTCCCACTGGTGTACAGTCCCACACACACAGACTCTCACTGATGTACAGTCCCACACACACTGACTCTCACTGGGGTACAGTTTCACACACACTGACTCTCACTGGGGTACATTTCCACAGAAAACACGCTCTCACTGGGGTACAGTTCCACACACACTGACTCTCACTGGGATACATTTCCACACACACTGACTCTCACTGGGATACAATTCCACACACACTGACGCTCACTGGGATACATTTCCACACACACTGACTCTCACTGGGATACAATTCCACACACACTGACGCTCACTGGGGTACAGTTCTACAAAAACACTGACACTCACTGGGGCACAGTTCCACAACACTGACACACACTGGGGTACAGATCCACGCACACTGACAATTACTGGGGTACAGTTCCACACACACAGACTCTCACTGGGGTACATTTCCACAGAAAACACGCTCTCACTGGGGTACAGTTCCACACAAACGGACTCTCACTGGGGTACAGTTCCACACGCATTGCCTCTCACTGGGGTACAGTTCCACACACACTGACTTTCACTGGTGTTCTGTTCCACACTCACTGACTCTCACTGCGGTACAATTCCACATTCATTGTCACTCACTGGGGTACATTCCCACACACAATGACTCTCACTGAGGTACAGTCCCACACACACTGACACTCATTGGGGTACATTTTCAGCCACACTGACTCTCACTGGGGTACAGTTCCATCCACACTGACACTCACTGAGGTACAGTTCCACACACACTGAATCTCACTGGGGTCCAATTCCACACACACTGTCTCTCACTGGGGTGCTTTTCCACACCAAAAGACTCTCACTGATTGACAGTTCCTCACTCAATGACTCTCACTGGGGTACAGTTCCAAACACAATGATTCTCACTGGGGTACAATTCCACACACACTGACTCTCACTGGGAAACAGTTCCACACACACTGACTCTCACTGGGGTACACTTCCACCACACTGACTCTAACTGCGATACAGTTCCACACACACTGACTCTCACTGGGGTACATTTCCACACACACTGTCTCTCACTGGAATACAATTCCACAGAAAACCCGCTCTCACTGGGTTACGGTTCAACACAAACGCACTCTCACGGAGGTACAGTTCCACACACACTGATTCTCACTGGGATACAGTTCCAGACACACTGACAATCACTGGGGTACAGATCCACACACACAGCCTCTCACTGGGATACAGTTCCACACACAGTGACTCTCACTGTGATACAGTTCCACAAATACTGACAATAACTGGGGTACAGTTCCATCCACGCTGACACTCACTGGGGTACAGTTCCATACACACTGACTCTCACTGGGGTACAGTTCCACACACACTGACTCTCACTGGGGTACAGTTCCACAAACAGTGACCCTCACTGGGGTACAGTTTCACACACACTGACTCTCACTGGGGTACAGCTGCACACACACTGACACTCACTGGGATACATTTCCACACACACTGACTCTCACTGGGATACAATTCCACACACACTGACTCTCACTGGGGTACAGTTCCACACACACTGACTCTCACTGGGATACAATTCCACACACACTGACTCTCACTGGGGTACAGTTCTACAAAAACACTGACAATCACTGGGGCACAGTTCCACAACACTGACACTCACTGGGGTACAGATCCGCGCACAATGACAACTACTGGGGTACAGTTCCACACACACAGACTCTCACTGGGGTACATTTCCACAGAAACCACGCTCTCACTGGGGTACAGTTCCACACAAACAGTCTCTCACTGGTGTACAATTCCACACACACTGACTCTCACTGGGGTACAGTTCCACACATAGTGACAATCACTAGGGTACAGTTCCAACAAACTGCCTCTCACTGGGGTACATTTTCACAGAAAACCCGCTCTCACTGGGGTAAAGTTCCACACAAAATAACGCTCAATTCGGTACAGTCGCACACACACTGACTCTCACTGGGGTACAGTTCCACAAAAACTGACTCCCATTGGTGTACAGTCCCACAAACACTGACTCTCGATGGGGTACAGTTCCACACACACTGACACTCACTGGGGTACAATTCCACACACACTGACACTCACTGGGGTACAGTCCCACACACACAGAATCTCACTGATGTACAGTCCCACACACACTGACTCTCACTGGGGTACAGTTTCACACACACTGACTCTCACTGTGGTACAGTTCCATCCACACTGACACTCACTGGGCTACAGTTCCACACACACTGACTCTCACTGGGGTACATTTCCACACACACTGTCTCTCACTGGAATACAATTCCACAGAAAACCCGCTCTCACTGGGTTACAGTTCAACATAAACGCACTCTCACTGAGGTACAGTTCCACACACACTGATTCTCACTGGGATACAGTTCCAGACACACTGACAATCATTGGGGTACAGATCCACACACACAGCCTCTCACTGGGATACAGTTCCACACACAGTGACTCGCACTGGGATACAGTTCCACACATACTGACAATAACTGGGGTACAGTTCCATCCACGCTGACACTCACTGGGGTACAGTTCCACACACACTGACTCTCACTGGGGTACAGTTCCACACACACTGACTCTCACTGGGGTACAGTTCCACAAACACTGACACTCACTGGGGTACAGTTTCACACACACTGACTCTCACTGGGGTACAGTTCCACACACATTGACTCTCACTGGGATACATTTCCAAATACACTGACACTCACTGGGATACAATTCCACACACACTGACTCTCACTGGGGTACAGTTCTACAAAAACACTGACACTCACTGGGGCACAGTTCCACAACACTGACACTCACTAGGGTACAGTTCCACGCACACTGACAATCACTGGGGTACAGTTCCACACACACAGACTCTCACTGGGGTACATTTCCACAGAAAACACGCTCTCACTGGGGTACAGATCCACACAAACGGACGCTCACTGGGGTACAGTTCCACACGCACTGCCTCTCACTGGGGTACAGTTCCACACACACTGACTTTCACTGGTGTTCAGTTCCACACTCACTGACTCTCACTGCGGTACTATTCCACAATCAGTGTCACTCACTGGGGTACGGTCCCACACATAATGACTCTCACTGAGGTACAGTCCCACACACACTGACACTCATTGGGGTACATTTTCAGCCACACTGACTCTCACTGGGGTACAGTTCCATCCACACTGACACTCACTGAGGTACAGTTCCACACACACTGAACTCACTGGGGACCAATTCCACACACACTGTCTCTCACTGGGGTGCAGTTCCACACCAAAAGACTCTCACTGATTTACAGTTCCTCACTCACTGACTCTCACTGGGGTACAGTTCCAAACACAATGATTCTCACTGGGGTACAATTCCACACACACTGACTCTCACTGGGAAACAGTTCCACACACACTGACTCTCACTGGGGTACACTTCCACCACACTGACTCTAACTGCGATACAGTTCCACACACACTGACTCTCACTGGGGTACAGTTCCATCCACACTGACACTCACTGGGCTACAGTTCCAAACACACTGACTCTCACTGGGGTACATTTCCACACACACTGTCTCTCACTGGGATACAGTTCCACACACACAGACTCTCACTGGGGTACAGTTCCAGACACACTGACAATCACTGGGGTACAGATCCACACACACAGCCTCTCACTGGGATACAGTTCCACACACAGTCACTCTCACTGGGATACAGTTCCACACATACTGACAATAACTGGGGTACATTTCCATCCACGCTGACACTCACCGGGGTACAGTTCCACACACACTGACTCTCACTGGGGTACAGTTCCACACACACTGACTCTCACTGGCGTACAGTTCCACAAACACTGACGCTCACTGGGGCACAGTTCCACAACACTGACACTCACTAGGGTACAGTTCTACGCACACTGACAATCACTGGGGTACAGTTCCACACACACAGACTCTCACTGGGGTACATTTCCACAGAAAACACGCTCTCACTGGGGTACAGATCCACACAAACGGACTCTCACTGGGGTACAGTTCCACACGCACTGCCTCTCACTGGGGTACAGTTCCACACACACTGACTTTCACTGGTGTTCAGTTCCACACTCACTGACTCTCACTGCGGTACAATTCCACATTCATTGTCACTCACTGGGGTACATTCCCACACACAATGACTCTCACTGAGGTGCAGTCCCACACACACTGACACTCATTGGGGTACATTTTCAGCCACACTGACTATCACTGGGGTACAGTTCCATCCACACTGACACTCACTGAGGTACAGTTCCACACACACTGAACTCACTGGGGTCCAATTCCACACACACTGTCTCTCACTGGGGTGCAGTTCCACACCAAAAGACTCTCACTGATTTACAGTTCCTCACTCACTGACTCTCACTGGGGTACAGTTCCAAACACAATGATTCTCACTGGGGTACAATTCCACACACACTGACTCTCACTGGGAAACAGTTCCACACACACTGACTCTCACTGGGGTACACTTCCACCACACTGACTCTAACTGCGATACAGTTCCACACACACTGACTCTCACTGGGGTACATTTCCACACACACTGTCTCTCACTGGAATACAATTCCACAGAAACCCGCTCTCACTGGGTTACGGTTCAACACAAACGCACTCTCACGGAGGTACAGTTCCACACACACTGATTCTCACTGGGATACAGTTCCAGACACACTGACAATCACTGGGGTACAGATCCACACACACAGCCTCTCACTGGGATACAGTTCCACACACAGTGACTCTCACTGGGATACAGTTCCACACATACTGACAATAACTGGGGTACAGTTCCATCCACGCTGACACTCACTGGGGTACAGTTCCATACACACTGACTCTCACTGCGGTACAGTCCCACACACACTGACCCTCACTGGGGTACAGTTCCACACACAATGACTCTCACTGGGGTACAGTTCCACAAACAGTGACACTCACTGGGGTACAGTTTCACACACACTGACTCTCACTGGGGTACAGTTCCACACACACTGACTCTCACTGGGATACATTTCCACACACACTGACTTTCACAGGGATACAATTCCACACACACTGACTCTCACTGGGGTACAGTTCTACAAAAACACTGACACTCACTGGGGCACAGTTCCACAACACTGACACTCACTGGGGTACAGATCCACGCACAATGACAATTACTGGGGTACAGTTCCACACACACAGACTCTCACTGGGGTACATTTCCACAGAAACCACGCTCTCACTGGGGTACAGTTCCACACAAACGGACTCTCACTGGGGTACAGTTCCACACACACTGACTCTCACTGGGGTACAGTAGCACACATAGTGACAATCACTAGGGTACAGTTCCACACACACTGCCTCTCACTGGGATACAGTTCCACACAGACTGACTCTCACTGGGGTAAAATTCCACACACACTGAATCTCACTGGGGTACAGTTCCACAAACACTGACTCTCACTGGTGTACAGTCCCACAAACACTGACTCTCGATGGGGTACAGTTCCACACACACTGACTCTCACTGGGTTACAGTTCCACACACACTGACACTCACTGGGTTACAGATCAACACAAACGCACTCTCACTGAGGTACAGTTCCACACACACTGACTCTCACTGGGATACAGTTCCACACACACGGACTCTCACTGGGGTACAGTTCCAAACACACTGACTCTCACTGGGGAACATTTCCACACACACTGTCTCTCGCTGGAATACAATTCCACAGAAAACTCGCTCTCACTTGGTTACAGATCAACACAAACTCCCTCTCACTGAGGTACAGTTCCACACACACTGACTCTCACTGGGATACAGTTCCACACACACTGAATCTCACTGGGGTACAGTTCCTGACGCACTGACAATCATTGGGGTACAGATCCACACACACAGCCTCTCACTGGGATACAGTTCCACACACAGTGACTCTCACTGGGATACAGTTCCACACATACTGACAATAACTGGGGTACATTTCCATCCACGCTGACACTCACTGGGGTACAGTTCCACACAAACGGACTCTCACTGGGGTACAGTTCCACACACACTGACTCTCACTGGGGTACAGTTCCACACATAGTGACAATCACTAGGGTACAGTTCCACACACAATGCCTCTCACTGGGATACAGTTCCACACAGACTGACTCTCACTGGGATACAGTCCCACACACACTGACTCTCACTGCGGTAAAATTCCACACACACTGAATCTCACTGGGGTACAGTTCCACAAACACTGACTCCCACTGGTGTACATTCCCACAAACACTGACTCTCGATGGGGTACAGTTCCACACACACAGACTCTCACTGGGGTACAATTCCACACACACTGACACTCACTGGGTTACAGATCAACACAAACGCACTCTCACTGAGGTACAGTTCCACAGACACTGACTCTCAGTGGGATACAGTTCCACACACACGGACTCTCACTGGGGTACAGTTCCACACACACTGACTCTCACTGGGGAACATTTCCACACACACTGTCTCTCGCTGGAATAAAATTCCACAGAAAACTCGCTCTCACTGGGTTACAGATCAACACAAACGCACTCTCACTGAGGTACAGTTCCACACACACTGACTCTCACTGGGATACAGATCCACACACACAGAATCTCACTGGGGTACAGATCCAGACACACTGACAATCACTGGGGTACAGATCCACACACACAGCCTCTCACTGGGATACAGTTCCACACACAGTCACTCTCACTGGGATACAGTTCCACACATACTGACAATAACTGGGGTACATTTCCATCCACGCTGACACTCACTGGGGTACAGTTCCACACACACTGACTCTCACTGGGGTACAGTTCCACACACACTGACTCTCACCGGCGTACAGTTCCACAAACACTGACACTCACTGGGGTACAATTTCACACACACTGACTCTCACTGGGGCACAGTTCCACACACATTGACTCTCACTGGGATACATTTCCAAATACACTGACTCTCACTGGGATACAAATCCACACACACTGACTCTCACTGGGGTACAGTTCTACAAAACACTGAAACTCACTGCGGCACAGTTCTACAACACTGACAATCACTAGGGTACAGTTCCACACACACTGACAATCAATGGGGTACAGTTCCACACACACAGACTCTCACTGGGGTACATTTCCACAGAAACACGCTCTCACTGGGGTACAGATCCACACAAATGGACTGTCACTGGGGTACAGTTCCACACGCACTGCCTCTCACTGGGGTACAGTTCCACACACACTGACTTTCACTGGTGTTCAGTTCAACACTCACTGACTCTCACTGCGGTACAATTCCACATGCATTGTCAGTCACTGGGGTACATTCCCACACACAATGACTCTCACTGAGGTACAGTCCCACACAAACTGACACTCATTGGGGTACATTTTCAGCCACACTGACTCTCACTGGGGTACAGTTCCATCCACACTGACACTCACTGAGGTACAGTTCCACACACACTGAATCTCACTGGGGTCCAATTCCACACACACTGACTCTCACTGGGGTACAGTTCCACACACACAGAATCTCACTGGGGTACAATTCCACACACACTAACAATCACTGGGGTACAGCTCCACACAAACAGCCTCTCACTGGGATACAGTTCCACACATACTGACAATCACTGGGGTACAGCTCCACACAAACAGCCTCTCACTGGGATACAGTTCCACACATACTGACAATCACTGGGGTGCATTTCCATCCACACTGACACTCACTGGGGTACAGTTCCACACTCGCTGACACTCACTGGGGTACAGTCCCACACTCACTCACTCTCACTGGGGTACAATTCCACACACACCGCCACTCACTGGGGTACATTTCCACACAGACTGACTCTCACTGGGGTACAGTCCCACACACACTGACTCTCACTGGGGTACTGTTCCACAGAACACTCGCTATCACTGGGGTACAGTTCCACACACACTGTCTGTCACTCGGGTACAGTCCCACACACACTGACTCTAACTGGGGTACAATTCCACACACACTGACTTTCACTGGGGTAAAGTTAAACACACACTGACTCTCACTGGGGTACAGTCCCACACACAATGACTCTCACTGGGGTACAGTCCCACACACACTGACTCTCACTGGGGTACAATTTTACATCCACTGATACTCTCTGGGGTACAGTTCCACTACACTGACTCCCACTGGTGTACAGTCCCACACACAGTGACTCTCACTGGGGTACAGTTCCACACGCACAGACTCTCACTGGGGTACAGTGCCACACACACTGAATCTCACTGGGCTACAGTCCCACATACACTGACTCTCACTGGGTTACAAATCCACACACACTGACTATCACTGGGGTACAGTTCCACACACACTGACACTCACTGGGGTACAGTCCCTCACACACTGACTCTCATTGGGGTACAATTCCACACACACTGACTCTCACTGGGGTACACTTCCACATACACTGACAATCACTGGGGTACAGTTCCACACACACTTTCTCTCACTGGGATACATTTCCACAGAAAACCCGTTCTCACTTGGGTACAGTTCCAAACAAACTGACTCTCACTTCGGTACAGTCCCACACACACTGAATCTTATTGGGGTACAGTCCCACACACACTAACTCTCACTGGGGTACAGTTCCAAAAACAATGACTCTCACTGGGGTACAGTCCCATACACACTGACTCTCACTGGGGTACAATTCCACACACACTGACTCTCACTGGGGTACAGTTCCACAAACACTGACTCCAACTGGTGTACAGTCCCACAAGCACTTACTCTCGATGGGGTACAGTTCCACACACACTGACTCTCACTGGGGTACAATTCCACACACTCTGACACTCACTGGGGTACAGTCCCACACACACAGACTCTCACTGATGTACAGTTCCACACACACAGACTCTCACTGGGGTATAGTCTCACACACACTGACTCTCACTGGGGTACAGTTCCATCCATACTGACACTCACTGGGCTACAGTTCCACACACACTGACTCTCATTGGGGTACATTTCCACACACACTGTCTCTCACAGGAATACAATTCCACAGAAAACTCGCTCTCACTGGTTTATAGTTCAACACAAACGCAATCTCACTGAGGTACATTTCCACACACACTGACTCTCACTGGGATACAGTTCCACACAGCACAGACTCTCACTTGGATACAGTTCCACACACACTGACTCTCACTGGGGTACATTTCCACACACACTGACTCTCACTGGGTTACAGTTCCACAAACACTGACACTCACTGGGGTACAATTTCACACACACTGACTCTCACTGGGGTACAGTTCCACACACACTGACTCTCACTGGGATACATTTCCACACACACTGACTCTGACTGGGATACAATTCCACACACACTGACTCTCACTGGGGTACAGTTCCACAACACTGACAATCACTGGGGTACAGTTCCACGCACACTGACAATCACTGGGGTACAGTTCCACACATACTGACAATCACTAGGGTACAGCTCCACACACACTGCCTCTCACTGGGATACGGTTCCACACAGAAAGACTCTCACTGGGATAAATTTTCAAACACACTGCCTCTCACGGGGGTACAGTTCCACACACACTGACTTTCACTGGGGTTCAGGTCCACACACACTGACAATCATTGGGGTACAATTCCATCCACACTGACACTCACTGGGCTACAGATCCACACACGCTGACTCTCACACTGGGTTACAGATCCACAGAACACTCACTTTCACTGGGGTACAGTTCCACACACACTGTCTGTCACTCGGGTACAGTCCCACAAACACTGACTCTAACTGGGGTACAATTCCACACACACTGACTTTCACTGGGGTACGGTTAAAGACACACTGACTCTCACTGGGGTACAGTCCCACACACACTGACTCTCACTGGGGTACAAATCCACACACACTGACTCGCACTGGGGTACAGTCCCACACACACTGACTCTCACTGGGGTACAGTCCCACACACACTGACTCTCTCTGGGGTACAATTTTACATCCACTGATATTCTCTGGGGTACAGTTCCACACACACTGACTCCCACTGGTGTACAGTCCCACACACAGTGACCCTCACTGGGGTACAGTTCCACACACACTGACTCTCACAGAGGTACAGTTCCACACAAACTGACACTCACCGGGGTACAGTTCCACACACACTGACTCTCACTGGGATACAGTTCCACACACACTGACAATCACTGGGGGACAGTTCCACACACACTTTCTCTCACTGGGGTACAGTTCCACAGAAAAACCACTCTCACTAGGGTACAGTTCCACACAAAAGGACTCTTACTGTGGTACAGATCCTCGCTCACTGACTCTCACAGGGGTAGAGTTCCTCACACACTGACTCTCACTGGGGTACAGTTCCACACACACTAACAATCACTGGGGTACAGCTCCACACAAACAGCCTCTAACTAGGATACAGTTCCACACACACTGACTCTCACTGGGATACAGTTCCACACATGCTGACAATCACGAGGGTACAGTTCCATGCACACTGACACTCACTGGGATGCAGTTCCACACACGCTGACTCTCACACTGGGGTACAGTTCGACTGAAAACTCGTTCTCGCTGGGGTACAGTTCCACACACACTGACTCTCACTGGGGTACAGTTCCACACACACTGACTCTCACTGGGGTACAGTCCCACACACACTGACTCTCACTGGGGTACAATTCCACACACACTGACTCTCACTTGGTTACAGTCCCACACACACTGACTCTCACTGGGGTACAGTGCCACACACACTGACTCTCACTGGGGTACAGTTCCACACACACTGACTCCCACTGATGTACAGTCCC